>NW_025765016.1:0-295666 GCF_003918875.1 Haliotis rubra | reverse complement strand
ATGCACATGGATGAATATTAGTCTAATTGATTTGCATGTAGTGCGACTATGCACATGGATGAATAATAGTCTAATTGATTTGCATGTATGCGACTGCGGCTATGCACATATGCACATGGATGAATATTAGTCTAATTGATTTGCATGTAGTGCGGCTATGCACATGGATGAATATTAGTCTAATTGATTTGCATGTAGTGCGACTATGCACATGTATGAATATTAGTCTAATTGATTTGCATGTAGTGCGACTATGCACATGGATGAATATTAGTCTAATTGATTTGCATGTAGTGCGACTATGCACATGGATGAATATTAGTCTAATTGATTTGCATGTAGTGCGACTATGCACATGGATGAATATTAGTCTAATTGATTTGCATGTAGTGCGGCTATGCACATAGATGAACACAGGTCTAATTGATTTTGCATTAGTCTAATTGATTTGCATGTAGTGCGGCTATGCACATGTATGAATATTAGTCTAATTGATTTGCATGTAGTGCGGCTATGCACATGGATGAATATTAGTCTTATTGATTTGCATGTAGTGCGGCTATGCACATGGATGAATATTAGTCTAATTGATTTGCATGTAGTGCGACTATGCACATGGATAATTAGTTGATTTGCATGTGGAGTGCGATATGCACTATGGATGAATAATAGTCTAATTGATTTGCATGTAGTGCGATCTGCGGCTATCTAATTGATTTGCACATGGATGAATATTAGTCTAATTGATTTGCATGTAGTGCGACTATGCACATGGATGAATATTAGTCTAATTGATTTGCATGTAGTGCGGCTATGCACATGTTTGAATATTAGTCTAATTGATTTTGCATGTAGTGCGACTATGCACATGGATGAATATTAGTTCCAATTGATTTGCATGTAGTGCACATGATGAATATTAGTCTATGCACATGGATGAATATTAGTCTAATTGATTTGCATGTAGTGCGACTATGCACATGGATGAATATTAGTCTAATTGATTTGCATGTAGTGCGGCTATGCACATGGATGAATATTAGTCTAATTGATTTGCATGTAGTGCGGCTATGCACATGTAAATATTAGTCTAATTGATTTGCATGTAGTGCGACTATGCACAAGGATGAATATTAGTCTTATTGATTTGCATGTAGTGCGACTATGCACATAGATGAATATTAGTCTAATTGATTTGCATGTAGTGCGACTATGTACGGATGAATATTAGTCTAATTGATTTGCATGTATGCTATGCACATGGATGAATATTAGTCTAATTTGATTTGCATGTAGTGCGGCTATGCACATGTATGAATATTAGTCTAATTGATTTGCATGTAGTGCACATGGATAATATTAGTCTACATGTAGTGCGGCTATGACATATTAATATTAGTCTAATTGATTTGCATGTAGTGCGACTATGCACATGGATGAATATTAGTCTAATTGATTTGCATGTAGTGCGACTATGCACATGGATGAATATTAGTCTAATTGATTTGCATGTAGTGCGGCTATGCACATGTATGAATATTAGTCTAATTGATTTGCATGTAGTGCGACTATGCACATGGATGAATATTAGTCTAATTGATTTGCATGTAGTGCGACTATGCACATGGATGAATATTAGTCTAATTGATTTGCATGTAATAGATGTGCACAAGTCTAAATTGCATGCGGCTATGCTACCAAGGATGAATATTAGTCTATTGATTTGCATGTAGTGCGACTATGCACATGTATGAATATTAGTCTAATTGATTTGCATGTAGTGCGGCTATGCACATGGATGAATATTAGTCTAATTGATTTGCATGTAGTGCGACTATGCACATGGATGAATATTAGTCTAATTGATTTGCATGTAGTGCGGCTATGCACATGTCTATTGAATATTAGTCTATTATTCTAATTGATTTGCATGTAGTGCGACTATGCACATGGATGAATATTAGTCTAATTGATTTGCATGTAGTGCGACTATGCACATGGATGAATAATAGTCTAATTGATTTGCATGTAGTGCGACTATGCACATGGATGAATATTAGTCTAATTGATTTGCATGTAGTGCGGCTATGCACATGTATGAATATTAGTCTAATTGATTTGCATGTAGTGCGACTATGCACATGGATGAATATTAGTCTAATTGATTTGCATGTAGTGCGGCTATGCACATGGATGAATATTAGTCTAATTGATTTGCATGTAGTGCGACTATGCACATGGATGAATATTAGTCTAATTGATTTGCATGTAGTGCGACTATGCACATGGATGAATATTAGTCTAATTGATTTGCATGTAGTGCGGCTATGCACATGTATGAATATTAGTCTAATTGATTTGCATGTAGTGCGACTATGCACATGGATGAATATTAGTCTAATTGATTTGCATGTAGTGCGGCTATGCACATGTATGAATATTAGTCTAATTGATTTGCATGTAATATTAGTCTAATTGTGCGATTTGCTATGCACATGGATGAATATTAGTCTAATTGATTTGCATGTAGTGCGACTATGCACATGTATGAATAATAGTCTAATTGATTTGCATGTAGTGCGGCTATGCACATGCATGTATGCGACTATGCACATGGATGAATATTAGTCTAATTGATTTGCATGTAGTGCGACTAATTGATTTGCATGTAGTGCGACTATGCACATGATGAATATTAGTCTAATGAATATTAGTCTAATTGATTTGCATGTAGTGCGACTATGCACATGGATGAATATTAGTCTAATTGATTTGCATGTAGTGCGGCTATGCACATGTATGAATATTAGTCTAATTGATTTGCATGTAGTGCGACTATGCACATGTATGAATATTAGTCTAATTGATTTGTGCATGTAGTGTCGACTATGCACATGGATGAATATTAGTCTAATTGATTTGCATGTAGTGCGACTATGCACATGGATGAATATTAGTCTAATTGATTTGCATGTAGTGCGACTATGCACATGGATGAATATTAGTCTAATATTAGTGCTATGCACATGGATGAATTTGCAATATAGTGCGACTATGCACATGGATGAATATTAGTCTAATTGATTTGCATGTAGTGCGACTATGCACATGGATGATTTAGTCAATTGATTTGCATGTAGTGCGGCTATGCACATGGATGAATATTAGTCTAATTGATTTGCATGTAGTAGCGACTATGCACATGGATGAATAATAGTCTAATTGATTTGCATGTAGTGCGACTATGCACATGGATGAATATTAGTCTAATTGATTTGCATGTAGTGCGGCTATACACATGTATGAATATTAGTCTAATTGATTTGCATGTAGTGCGACTATGCACATGGATGAATATTAGTCTAATTGATTTGCATGTAGTGCGACTATGCACATGGATGAATATTAGTCTAATTGATTTGCATGTAGTGCGACTATGCACATGTATGAATATTAGTCTAATTGATTTGCATGTAGTGCGACTATGCACATGGATGAATATTAGTCTAATTGATTTGCATGTAGTGTAGTGCGACTATGCAATACGGATGACTATTGATTTGCATGTAGTGCATATGCACACAGGATGAATATTAGTCTAATTGATTTGCATGTAGTGCGGCTATGCACATGGATGAATATTAGTCTAATTGATTTGCATGTAGTGCGACTATGCACATGGATGAATATTAGTCTAATTGATTTGCATGTAGTGCGACTATGCACATGGATGAATATTAGTCTAATTGATTTGCATGTATAAATATTGTCTAATTGATTTGCTGTATGCGACTATGCACATGGATGAATATTAGTCTAATTGATTTGCATGTAGTGCGGCTATGCACATGCATGGATGAATATTAGTCTAATTGATTTGCATGTAGTGCGACTATGCACATGGATGAATAATAGTCTAATTGATTTGCATGTATTGCGGCTATGCACATAGATGAATATTAGTCTAATTGATTTGCATGTAGTGCGGCTATGCACATGGATGAATTTTAGTCTTATTGATTTGCATGTAGTGCGACTATGCACAAGGATGAATATTAGTCTAATTTATTTGCATGTAGTGCGACTATGCACATGGATGAATATTAGTCTAATTTATTTGCATGTAGTGCGGCTATGCACATGGATGAATAATAGTGTAATTGATTTGCATGTAGTGCGGCTATGCACATGGATAAATATTAGTCTAATTTATTTGCATGTAGTGCGACTATACACATGTTTGAATATTAGTCTAATTGATTTGCATGTAGTGCGGCTATGCATATGGATTGGCTAGGCCTAACACCACGAGGTCATATCGCGGTCTTTCTGACCCCGTGAACGTGTGTAGTACGACGGGAGTGTTGGCATACCCCCGAGGGGTTCCAATTGTTTTCCGGTGACGAGATAATCATCATGCATGGCAACGTCCACGTACTTGAACACGGCGTTACCTTCTCGTTTGAGTTGTTCGTTGATAAAATCAATTCTTTGCATTGTTTTTTCTCGTATTCGACCTGGGCAGCCTGCTATTTCTCAATAGCTAAATCATTCCTTGTTATTTTATTTTGATCAAAAGCGATGCGTGATATAGATGAACTTAATGTAGAAAAAATAATTGCTACCCAAAAGGGCGAGGGCGTTTACTATAGCCCCATCTGACCATCAAGGCAATTTTATCTAAGTACTAGTATATAACATTACTTTAATATGTTTTCCGTGATGATCCCTTGCTTGGTGAGCATATCCATTGCCAGTCCCAAATCTAGAACAAGCATGCCCATGTCGGACGCACTGAAATCGAGTTTGGGAGGTTGTTGTTTGGTGACCATTTTGGTCCCTAGTATGGTGATCTACCTTTAGTTGTTGGCGATCCACAGTGTGTATATATTTTTATCGTCTTCTATAGTTAAGCTGTTTTAGATTTAGATAATAGTCGTATATTCATATCTAGGATATTCTAGTTATTTTTTACTGTCCTTCGTTGACAGTTTTTTAATATTTACACACACACACGCACACACACGCGCACACACACACACACACACACACACACACACACACATATATATATACATATATATATGTGTATATATGGTGAAATTTAGAAACCAGAAATAATGTGTGTATTTTAATGTATTTTTTATGGTTTAATGTTGGGAAAGTCACAAAAAAGTTGTTTATTTCAAAGTTTTTATGTCATGCATTCACAGTTCTTTATCAGCGTTCAAAGGCACTTCGTACACGATTGTAGTATTTTAGAATTCCCATCAAACACTTCTGTTTCAGGTTCAAGCTGTATCCTGCTCGCTAAAGACCTGCCAAGATGGCAGATGTCTCGAGACCTACTCCAGAAAAGTTGTCTGTGTGGAAGGTAAATTCCGTACTATGTAATGTTCAATTAGTATGTATCGTGACACTATTGTGCAGGGCACGTCCACCGCACACTGATGTTTTACTGAAGACAAAGGAAGAGTGGAGATGCTGTCAGCTCTGGGCTTTAATGACACGTTAATATGAGATCCAAGCACTGAATGTGCATTCACGCCAACAGCAACGTGTACATTTTAACCCTACACACGTGGCTCTATGTACAAAGTATAGAAACATCAGTATCTCAAGGTACTCGACCTTGGGAAATGTTGCACCAATGAACAGATCTAGACGATGATGCAATTCTGTAAGACTGGTCATTCCCAATCTGAACCACCCATTAACAACCCATGCTTGTCATAAGAAGATACTAATGGGATCGGGGGGTCGGACACGTTGACTTGATTGACACTTGATTCGTATCCCAAGTGCGTCGATGGAAGCACATGCTGTTGATCACTGGATTGTCTGGTCCAGACTCGAATATTTACAGACCGCCGCCTTATAGCTGGAATATTGTTGACTGCGGTGTAAAACTAAATTCACTCACTTACTCACTCACTGAACAAAATGAAATGTCTTTAGCAGTTCTCATGACTTTAATGGCATGCAATAAACAGTCTGGGGATATGGGGATACATCTATTATTCAATATATATTATTTCCGCTTTCCCGGGTGTCACTACAGAGACGCTTATGTGTTTTATATCAATAAATATAAATGTCTATTTAGGCCGGCAGTAAATAGCCTGGATATACGCTGGCGACAATGCTGACTCCAACATTCAAAGCGGTCTTTATTTCCAGGCGTAAGATGTCATAACGTTATTGCAAATGAATATTGTACTAAATCCCTTAAATTGATTATTTTGATCAGTGACCAAAATAATTAGTTACACTACAATTTATTGAAGAAGGAATTCACATGTTTATTCGCCTCAGTCCGCCCGTGTTGACAGTATTACCCATTCTTTATTAACAAGTTCATGAATGATATAGAACGGAACTTCACAGGTATACCAATAGTTAGTTTAATGATACACACCAAGACACCTAAATGTACTCAAAGGCAAGCAAATATACTTTTATGCACTGGTCAACCCTACATCAGTCCTAGTAACGTTAAGTGAGTTGTATACAGGGTAATTTACGCTCTTCAAAATATGAAACGCAAAAGCAAAATATCATTGAAACATTTGGTCTTATTCAATTATATGTAAATCAACAACAATATACGGTACAGCATTGAAATCTAACGCGTGTTCCACAGTCGCGGTAGCTGAGTGGGTTAGGTGGCTGACTTTGTGTGCTGGCGATTGGCTGCCTGACTCTGAGGGTGTGAGTTCGAATCCCGGATGGGGCTCAACTCAAAAAGTACTAGAATTTGTACTTTACTAAGAAAGTGTAATGCCAAATATAACACACGTTACATTTGACCACTTTCTAAATGGCATTGTGTAATCATAGCATTGAAATCATGTAGAACAATACATTGGTACAGGGAGTCCACTGTAGCACGTGCTGTGTGAGGTTTGGCGTTGTCCTGTTGGTACATTCCCCTCTGGCGATGCAGGTGAGGACAGAGAATCTGGTCGATATATCGAGCGGCCGCTAGATTGCCTTGGACGAGTACCAATTCCGATTTGCAGGTGTATGATATGGCTCCCTACACCATGGCACCATCTCCACCAAATCTGTCCACATGGCTGATGTAGTTGTTTGCAAAACGTCCATTGCATGGTCAGTAGACACGGTGTCTTCCGTCACGTTGTTTGAGGAGATACCGCGATTCATCACTAAACCATATGTGCCTCCAGTTTCCAAGGTTCCATGGCTGCACCGTGTTTACACCACCTGCTTCGCGGGCGTTGATGTACTCGTGTCACAGAGGGGGGAACTGTTAGACGTCTAGCACGCATACCTGCCTCTCGGAGACGGTTTCTGATTGTCTGGTCGGACATTCTCCGGGCTCCAAAACATTCTTGTGCTGTGCCCGGGACGGAACGATGTCAGTGACGTAGGTGGGTTACCCGGATGTAGCGATCTTGGGCTGGTGTGGTGACACGCGATCTCCCTGGTCTTGGGTGGTCATTTGTCGAATTGGAATGCACAAAACGATCCCACAAAGTTGTTATTGTGCTGGGATGAACGCAGGAGGTCCTCGCCACGACACTCTTTGATTCGATAGCTTGTGATCGTCCAATGTAATCTACGGTCGGTCCCCATTTCCTCATCCAGTATTTGCAAGGGAATTGCATAAATCTGCGTGATGCATTTGGGTCTTTAATAGTCATGTGTTGTACTCGTGTTTTGCACGTTAATAGCAATGCAAAAAGTGCGGTTCTTGGTTGTGTTCCATAAAAGTCAAGCTCATCATGACAATCATGGTCGTTAAAACCATTCACAATCGTTTATGTTTGCATTCGCTCACGCATGTTCTTCTAAACCTTACCAACAACAATATTCAACACTGAAAGCATGCTCAATTTGACATATACGTACAAACTTGCGATCATTATTTTCAAATTATATTTTGTGTTTCTTTTTTTGAAGAGTGTACTATTCCCTAAACCAGCTCAAACCACCATTGAGCGAACAGCTGAATAGGCCAAAGATGAATTAAATGTAAGCACTGACATATACTTCTCGTGCTTTTACAGAAAAGGAAAATAGGCAACAATTAATGTCCCAGCATAACACCATCCTACTTAGAGCTTGTATGGATGGACATCGGTTCGGAGTTGAACTACTCTTATCTGGGGGCTTGGCAGAGATCAACACGAGAGATCAACACAGGAACACACCAGTGATGTGTGCAGCGATGAAAGCGTATAAAGATATATTCCACTTACTTGTGGGGAAAGGCGCAGATCTGTCCTTAGTGGATGAAGAGGAAAAGACGATTTTACATAAGGCCTGTATGGGAGGAAGTATTGAGATTGTTGATTATGTCCTTAGTGGTAAGCCTGTGGACATAAACATCAGAGACGACAATGACGACACGCCAGTGATGATTGCAGCCAGAAAGGGACATAAAGACGTCTTTGACCTACTGGTAAGAAAAGGAGCCGATCTGACCCTAAAGGGCGACGATGGCACTATTCTGTACACGGCCTGTGAAGGAGGTGATATTGAAATAGTTAAGTATATGCTTGGGCAAAACGTTTCATCTATTCACACATGTGGCCCCGAATGGTTCACACCAGTGCTAAAAGCAGCAAATCACGGGCATTGGGAAGTGTTTGATTTGCTTGTTTTGAAAGAAGCCAGTCTTCTCGTAAAGTGTGAGAGCATTGAAAACATCCTACATGCTGCCTGTACTGGAGGGAATATGAAAATAGTGAAATGTGTTCTTGAAAAGAAAATTGTGAATATCAACAGTGAGGGAGTATATGGAGTGACTCCAGCAATGGTAGCCGCTAGTCGGGGACACAAAGATGTTTTCGACCTTCTGATTGAGCAAGGAGCTGATCTGTCAGTGGTGGACAAACATGGCAGCAATATTCTCCACAAGGCCTGTGAAGGGGGTAATATAGAACTCATTAAGTATGTCCTCACAGAGGACATTGTGGACATCAACAGTCGGTCAAATGATGGGACAACAGCTGTGATGGAGGCTGTTAAATGTGGACACAAAGAGGTGTTACATCTGCTGAGTATTAACGGAGCCAATATGTCCACAACACATAACTCTACTGGATACAACATTCTACATTTTGCGCTTATATTTAAGCAAGGAGAGACTGCAAGATATATCCTTACTCAGGACTTTGTCAGCATCAACGTCACAAATGGAAACGGAATCACGCCAGTAATGCTTGCTGCATTGTGTGGATATAGAGATGTGTTTGACTTACTTGTGAAGAAAGGTGCCGATTTGACACAAGTGGATGATGATGGCAACAGTATCCTTCATTTGGCCTGTACCGTCAACGTCCAGATAGTGAAATACCTCCTGTCCCATAACACTGTGGACATCAACACGAGGGGGAAAAATGGTAGGACGCCACTTCTGGAGGCAGCAAACGAAGGAAATGCTCTTACATTTGATGAACTTTTGAAGAAAGGAGCTAATACGTCAATGAAAGATAATGAAGACAACAACATCCTTCATTTGGCAACTACGGGAGGGTATGCGGACCTTGTGAAATACATCCTTTCACAAGCGATTGTAGATGTGAGCGCCAAAAACAAAGATGGATATAATGCAGTGCAAATAGCCGAAGGAGTGTTTCCTGCAATTGTAAGTGTTCTTAAAAGGTATTGAAAAGCCAGCGATATTTTGTGAAGGAGCATATCTCTTCTCCGTATGATCAATGTCGTCAGACAAAATTTACTAATTTCACAATTTTAAACGAATTGGTCAAAATATTTACAGACCTGACTTTCCTTGTCCTAAAAAACATATGTGTGTCTTCTCATTCTAAGGATCATAGGGCATACCCGTCAATTTCTTACTCTTTGATATTCTTTCTTTAGTTATGTCAAGATGCAACGGTTGTATTGACTTGCTAGTGGGACTAGATCCCAGTTCTAATATACAGTTGCAGAACGCATTGCCAAAATGGTAACTCACTCTCGCAATACTGACCAGTGACCAAATCACCTCTATGTTACACCACCTGCTTTGGCATCATTTGAACACAGGAAAACCTTCAAGCTTCCACTGATAAAGAGTCCACATTTACAAGCTTGGAAATGTCTTGGAAAGATGATGTTTCCAAGACATTTCCAATTTTGGAAAGATGATGTTTCCAAGACATTTCCAATTTTGGAAAGATGATGTTTCCAAGACATTTCCAATTTTGGAAATATGAGATTTCCAAAAATTTCCAATTTTGGAAATGTCCACAAGGGGAGATAACTGGTGGGTGGTGGTAAATTATTGTTCTTTGCACGCCCAAGGACCTAATCCCTTGTTGATTGATGAGTGAGTCAAGGCAGTTAAGAGTCACCAATTAACAAGGCCTACTGCCTTGTTAATTAACAAGTATTTTTGCCTCTTAAAGAAGCCTCTGGAAGTGAGTTAAATATTTGATGGGCATTAAGAAGTGGAATGCATTACTGTGACCTGATTTTCACCTGATGAAGGAGCAAGCATAGGCTCCGAAACTTCGTGTTATTCACAATAAAGAAGTTGACATCCATAAATCTTGCTTTTCTTATTAAAAAGGTAAGTTATTAAGATCTGCTGAGCTGTAGGTTTGTTTATCATGTTGCGATGTGATTATCGCTCTAACACACCTGAGAGATTCGTCAACAGTGTGGTATGCACAGGCGGTGAAAATTGTATTGTATTACATTGGGTTGGTTGCATATTGTTTTGTGTTATGCTGTGAGTTTGTATGTATGTGTGAATGAGGAACCTCACATATTATGACACTGAAAACAGACTAAACTTAACATTATTCCATGGTCAATATCGCAGTGTTAGTGAAATGGTAGTATACGGAAGTTTGTTTCACATTTTTGATAATATCTTCTTTTATGCAGATAGCATTATTAAAAAACGAACGAATAATGCCATGCTTCTCTCAGAGTAGGGGAAGATAATTTATATAATGATTCTTATCAAATTAGATATGGCTTTATCGTCCGAACAGAATTCACAAATTACGGATGTTTTGTGTGGGTGTGTGTGCATGCACGCGTGTGTAACATATAACTTGATAGGTATTAAAATCAGGCAACAAAAATAATTTCACTCTTCAAAAGGAACTGGTACAGTAACATTTTTCATGTTTTCATATGAGCTTCAAAACATTGAATGAAATAAATGTTGTATGATTAAATGGATCAGAAAACATTATCATGGCATAAATGACGTGTGAATGACACATTTAATGGTCAAAAATATGTAATCACTATGTTAGAGAACTCATGACCAGACACGTCAAACTGGTACCGATAGATTTTATATCTAATACGTAAAAATTCAGTATTTCTTAGTACCTGAAATAGAAACCACGAATTTGGAATGAGATGTTTTAATCTGAGATCAATCTGTTAGGTAGCAGTTTACTAAAGTAGAACTTAAATCAACTTCAAAAGATTGGTCATTCGCAAAGTGAAGCAGATCTCACTTATACTGCAGTAAACAGTATTGGGATACACACGAAACATACCACTTACGTGATAACAACTCCCTGTTTATTGCATAGAGCGGCATTTCGATGTACAACGTTCAGGATAAACAAGCTGATTGAATGTTGATTGGTGCAATCACTTGGACAATTGAGTAGATTTAGACTTGTTGATCTTACTCTCCTGTTGGCCTCAACGACGTGCTACTTGCTGAATTACCTGTTGTTAATTTGCTGCTTGTCACTATGCATATATACTTCTATTCACCTGGCTGTAGTAACTTTTATCTTAATAACGTCGTGAGAATAAACATGGAAACTCCCCTCTATCGACCTTTGGTCCAAACGGATGAGTTAAGAGAAATGTTGATGTCCCGTCCATTAGCAAATTAACATTGGATTATAGAGACAATGCTAGGCCTGCGTGTTGAAAGAAGAGGATATTCCGGATTATGCTAATGAGAGCACACCTAATTAGAAAACGAGCCAAATATATGTATATAGATAGTGACTTATTTCAGTCTCAGTTCACTTAGCATATATACATTGAAATATAAGACACATAAAAAACATAGAAGGCGTAAGCCAAGAGTGGTAACGGGAGACTATATGGACAGATTTTATGTAATCACGTTACAACATGCTACATTTTACAGGAATTATAAATAGTTATATTACATCATATTATGAAATGTTTCAAAATATTACAAAATTTTAAATATACATACACATTTATAAGTACATTATAAATATATTAAAAGATGTGAAAGAAGAGACGCTGAATCAGCAAACTGTCTAACAGTTAACATTCCATTTTGAAACTGGTGTCTCAGTTCTTGAAGACGACGTTCCAGGTATCGGTATTTATTCTTAATGGGTTGTCTTTGGCCTTCGGCATATTGCACCAACCAGGTGTAGGAATAAACTTATGTTCAAGTTAAGCATTAGCCATTTCGAAATCGAATGTACACTTTCATGCTTCTTTCCATTATATATCCCCATGTAATTAGAGGGGAACTGATCCAGACCGATTAATGTTTCTCACCAACAGCCTAATTACCAAACCAAACAGCAAGCTTAAGCTTGTCGGTATCTGCTCCCTCGACCGTGACGGACACAGGGACTGGGCTTCTGGCCACCTTGACCAAATTTCTTCAACCCAATCAGCGGGACATTAGGCAGGGTGAAAGCTCATCAGATGCTGTTATTTTAGAATACCCCCGGTAGTTCCTGTCTGATTGTTATAAAGTATACCAGCAGTGTATGCTTTTCGGATTTTCGAATACATAAATGGCATATTGACTGATCCAATTTGATCTCATTTCTGTTGTTTTTTTTTACCTCGATATTTAATCATGCCATTTAAACATATGATGTTTATTACATATTATATTTATGACAAATGAAAATTTACTTAGGTATATACAATTTTACCTTCAGTACACATCAAATGCTTATATGTATTTCTTATGCAACAATGAAGTTCCGTTCGTATCCTCCAAACAGTGTCGGCCCATAAGTTTTTTCAGGCAATTAACATTGCATGCAATTCAGCGATTATTACCTCCTTTGCTGTAACCAGTGTTTGGTGGTATAAACCTACACATGTTATTTGTTATCATTCACTGGATGGTCAATTAATGAATTTATAACAGGTATGATGGTAATACCACTCAGATTACCCGACAAAGGTTCCCATTTCGCATTTCTTGTTTCTGGAGTAAATACTCAGCATTATGAATTTTGGTCTGATGTGACAAATGTATCGCATGTTATGTAATATGCTCATGGAAGTGCAGCAAGACGAATTATCAGCTGAGATACAAAACAAACATTGATCAAAGGATTAACTGATAACACGCTGATTGATTAATTACTTTTATCTTGCACAGCGGATTTGTCAAAAGGTAGTGTTTATGTATGTAGATTTACTAATCTATACTGATTACACCCTGTCATAAAGTACCTGTGTAAAAACAACATCTTTCCTGCAATGTATTAACCGCCAGTAAGTTGATGGGGGTGTTCCCCTTTTGCCAGTCGGGCAAGTTGTTTATTTAAGGTGTAAGAGGATCACCAGACCATGTTAATTAGCAAGACAATGGTACTGGTGGGTGGGGAGGGTGGGGGAGGAGATAACCAAGCCAAGAAAAACACAAGTGGATTGATTGCTCATTATTGGCTAATGAAATTACCTTTTTGAAGAATGGCGGACATCATGCAATTTTTTGCCATGTGTGCGATCTTGGATGACAAATGAGATTATACACCAATTTGAAAAAATCTGAATCGATGTATCCCTTGTTCGCATATTATACTGTTAAAAGACACTTGACATGGAACAGGATTCTTTGTCAGCTGCAGATCAATGGCATATTGTTCCTTTATGTGGAGGTAGTGTCCCATATTTTACAGCGTCTTGGTCACTGATTCGCGAAGTTTCGCTCTCAAACCTGGGATAACTAGCTGCACCAATTAAGGGTAGTTATGTAAATGCAATCACCTGAGAGAAGTACAGAACAAGTATCATTCTTGAACACTAATACCACAATCAACTGAGAGAGAAGGATGCGAGAAGCAGCATTATCCGTTGAGATGTGTGAATGCAATATTTAAAAAAGGGTTACGTCATGAATGAGCAGGATGGGAGAAGTAGCTTTACCAATTACTTGCAAAGTATATATGCCCACATATACATCACATTTTCTTATCGTATTTCATCATGGCTCAGAAAGGTACAAAGTTAGATGGTAGGAGACCAGGTGGAGAATTGTTGCTGGATGGATATAGGTATCTGAGACGAACTGCCAACAAGAATGGTACCATTATATGGAGATGTCAGTGCCTGAAAACAGCCTCAGTCACTACAACAGCAGATGATACTGTTGTCAGAAGAGGGGACAAACAGCACACACATCCAGACCAATGCTCTATTGGTTCCTATATCCTTACCAGTAATGTAAAAAAAACGGGCACGAGAAGAGCTGACAAGTGTACAAAAGTTCATTGTCAAACTTGGGATAACTGGCTAGATCAATTACAAAAGTGAGAAATTTCACTGTCAAATTTGGGGCTATCAAAATCGGGACTAAACCTTTGTGGATATTGATGGATACATTCCTCGAACAAGGTAATAACCTGACATTGTTGCAGACTTTAGTTTGTTTTTTCTTGTAATATTTGCATTTTGTTTTTATTCATTTGTGGTAGCATTCAACAGAATCATTTGTTTTCGCCGTGTAGCGTAATGAGACAGACAACATACATTAGGTCATACCTAGGGCGTGTGTGAAATATGATTCATGTTGGCATTCTATAAAATGTCTAGATATTACAGTCATGTTATAAATACGCCATAAGTATAAGCAGATCGTATGTTTTCTATTAAGTTTCAAAATGCATACAAATATGACAATAAGATATTTAGGATTATACGAACAAAAATATGAAGATTTATTTTTCAGTCCTGATGTTGTTTACCACTGGCAGATGATTAAACTTCAAACTGTTTTCATTTGTTATAATAAACATGAAGATGGAAATATTATCGAGTAAAAAAGATTTCATTTTTGTTGATCAATCTATACCTATACGATCAATTGCGCATGCGGGTGGCGCAGCAAAGGTCACGAACCTATCGAAAATACTGGGATATCATCCGGGTACTCAGGGGAGAAAAACAATAACAAAAGCAACAACCAGTGCGCGGAAATTGCTCTGGATCAGTGCCCTTTTAAATGTGTTCACAACCGGGGTCAAATAGGTCCACAGCACCCCACTGCTGGTTGTAAGAGGCGACCAAATTGGGCAACCCGTTTGCCGTGGGTTGCATCCCTGTGTGGGCAGAGGAAGGGAGTCTGGTGGTTGGGGATGACGGAACCGGCAATAGTGTTCAATAATCCAATTCACCACTTTGACCCTAACTTTGCCTAGACGGGTGGTAGAATAGGCCCGATTCTACCAATCAGCTGGTCACGCCTTGCCCTGTGCTTGGAATGTCTATACAAACTTTGGTATTACATAACACTTTTGGCCATGTTCAAAACAAATTAGCCTCGCAGACCCATGCACAGAAGGCGGTGGCTCATGGGCCAATCTGGTGATGCTGACCTCCGATTTCTGTACGTCTCCAATTGACTGTCATGGACAGAACGATCCTGACCTTTAATCTGGTAGGCAGCTACAGCATTTCATGTCAAATTTGCTGGAGTATAACACCCCCTTATCCCTGGTCTTTGCAGCTTGGAGATCCGCTGCAATATAAGATCGTCCTTGTTGACACTCCATAGTGGGTGGGGTGAGGGGATGCCGAACCACATTACTTACGACATGGCTTCCCAATACCCCTGTTCAAAACGAAGACACATGGATTCCGACAACTCCTCGTCTGACGAGAGGACGCCCTTCCGACCTGACTACTGGCCACGCTTCCTGATCATCGAAGCTTATGACAAGCAACCTTTGCAACTGAACCCATTTGCAATCTCAAAGGTATCGCTGGTATCTGCGGAGAGGTTGCCAATGTTACAAAGCTCCGATCTGGTTCTCTCCTGATAGAATGTACTCGGAGACAACAATCCTTGAATCTCCTCAAAATACAAGATTTCGTCAACATCAAGGTCGCTGTCTCAGCGCACAAAACACAGAACACGTGTAGAGGCGTTGTACGGGACAGAGCTCGATGCCTGTCTGACATGACTGATGAACAAATTGTCGAGGAACTCTCTCAGCAGTCCGTCACAGACGTAAAACGATTCACTTTCAAAAAGGAGGGTGTTGTTCAACCAACAAACACCTATCTCTTTACGTTCGCGCGAGCAAAGATTCCTGACTCAATTAGAGCTGGTTATTGTAGCATTGATGTGGAGGTGTATGTCCCCAATCCACTCCGGTGCTACAACTGCCAAAAGTTTGGACATGTATCCAAGTCCTGTCGTTCCTCTGCTGTTTGTTACCGTTGTGGTGACAAGCACGAGGGCAATGACTGTACTAAGGAAGTGAAGTGCACAAACTGCGGTGGTAACCATATGACCTCTTCCAAGTTTTGTCCAGTGTGGCAACGCGAATCCGAGATCCTAAAGATCAAGCACAAAGAAAATGTCTCCTTTCATGAAGCTAAGAAGAGGGTTGCAAGTTCAACTGCAGCCCCTTCAACCATCACCTACTCTTCTGCTGTCTCCCGTCCTTCTATCACTACTGCAACTATCTCATGTCAGACCGACCTGACATGGGTCATGTCTTCTCAGCCAACTCAACTCGACACAACTCAGCCCATCTCAGCCACTCCATCTCCAAAGCCAAAAGTCAAAACTTCTGAATCACAAACACCAGAACAAATGCCAAAACCAGAAACAGAAACTACGTGCAAAAAAAAGGGAAAAAAAGAGACTAGAGAGACTAAAGCAGCTTGAGCAACTGTCAAACACAAAACCAAAGGCCACCTCTCCTTCAGAGGTCCCCGTCGAGGTCCATAACTCCTTTGGCCCTCTGGATATGAAGGTAACTCCATCTCCACCTGACACAAATAGGAGTTCCTCAAACGCTTTCTCACGTTCACGTGACATGTCACCAGTGGAAGCACCATGAATCCACAAAACATGATTCAATGGAATTGCAGAGGACTTAAGAATAATTATAATGAATTACAGTTATTGATTCAACACTTCAAACCATCCGCGTTTTGTCTCCAAGAAACTTACCTAAAAATGACAGATAAATTTGACATCCGTCGGTACAGTTCCTACCACTCCTTTTCTCCTCCCGGTGTAAAAGCTACAGGAGGCCCTTCTGTTCTGGTGAGGCAGGGCATCCTCCATAGCCCTGTTCCACTTAACACCAACCTACAAACTGTTGCTGTCCGCATGACTCTGAACATAGGGTTTACACTATGTTCACTCTATCTTCCTCCCTCCTCAACTGTCCACCTACCAGATATTCAGAACTTGTATAATCAACTCCCAAAGCCCTGCATAAACATGGGCGACCTGAACGGACATAACCCTCTATGGGGGAGTACTGATACAAATAATAAGGGAAAGGTCCTTGAAGATTTTCTCTCCAATAATGATCTATGCATCTTCAACGATGGATCAAACACCTATCTCCATCCTGCCACTGGAACATACTCTGCACTTGATCTATCACTTATGGATTCTAATCTCTTAAACGAGTTTGAATGGTCGGTCCACGATGACCATTGTGGAAGTGACCACTCCCCAACTATTCATACTCCTGTTACTCCCGCGGATGAACCACCTTCAACAAGATGGAATTTTACTAAGGCCAATTGCCCATTATTCCAAACTCTCTGCTCTGAAAAGCTTATACCGGACAACTTCAGGAATGTTCCTGATCCCATGGAACTATTTTCTAGGCTAAGAAACCATTCCTAAGTCCTCTGCAAACCCGCACATACGCAAACCATGGTTTGATACAAACTGCAAACAAGCTAGGAAAAATAGGAAGAAGGCGGAAAAATACTTCCGTCAACATCCTACTGTGCATAACCTGAATGCCGTTAAAATGACAAATGCCAGGGCAAGACGTACATTTAAACAAACTAAACGCCGGTCATGGAGGAAATATGTGTCCAAAATCAACATGATTCAAAAGATTAAGGGCAAAGGATCCGAATCTGGTGTTCACCATCTCAAAGATGGTGACTCCCTTTTAACCAATAAATTTGAAATTGCAAACAAACTTGGCGAAACTTTGGAAAACCACTCCTCCTCGTCAAACTATAACCCCAGGTTCCAGAAATACCAAACCCAACAAGAAAAGAAATCAGTCAATTTTAACTCTGATAATGATGAGGATTACAATGAAACGTTTTCTCTCCATGAACTACTTACTGCACTAGGGCAGGCTCACGACACTGCAGCAGGAGCTGATGATATTCATTATCAGCTTCTGAAACACCTTCCTGATTCAAGTTTGGAAACTCTACTCAATATATTTGATGACATTTGGACAACCGGCAACTTTCCTCCTTCGTGGCACAACACCATTTTCATCCCTATACCAAAACCTGGCCGGGATCATACCGATCCCTCAAACTACCGTCCTATATCACTAACTAGCAGTGTTTGTAAAACCATGGAGTGCATGGTCAACAATCGATTAATCTGGTACTTGGAGACCAATAAACTCCTTACTGACCTCCAATGTGGTTTTCGAAAAGAACGAAGTACCATTGACTATCTGGTGCGTCTGGAATCTTTCATCAAAAATTCCATCGTCAACAAACAACATACTGTATCTATCTTCTTCGATTTAGAAAAAGCATACGATACAACGTGGAATCATGGTATCTTAAAAGATTTACATGAATTTGGATTGAGGGGCAGATTACCTCAGTTCATATCTCAGTTTTTAAACAACAGAAAATTTCAAGTACGGGTAGGTTCCACGTTGTCTGATTATTTCCACCAAGATCAGGGCGTCCCCCAAGGCAGCATCCTGTCTGTCACCCTTTTTAGCATCAAAATTAACAGCCTCACTAACGCCCTTAACAGTTGTGTAGATGGGTCCCTTTTCGTGGACGATTTCAATATTTCATGCCGTGGTAAGAACATGCACGCAATAGAAAGGCAGCTACAACTCTGCCTTAACAAAATCTAAAAATGGGCCAATGAAAATGGCTTTAAGTTTTCAAAATCTAAAAAAATTGTATTCACTTTTGTCGTAAATACAGACCACACAAGGATCCAGACCTATCTTTAGATGGTACTCCCATCAAGACAGTAGAAGAGGCCAAATTCCTGGGACTCATATTCCACCGCCACCTGACATTCTTACAACACATAAAATATTTGAAAACCAAGTGCTTGAAGGCTCTGGACTTACTAAAAGTCGTTTCAAATACAGAGTCGGGAGGGGATCAGATTACCCTCCTTCACTTGTACAGATCTTTGGTTCGCTCTAAACTAGACTACGGCTCCATTGTTTATGGTGGAGCCTGCAAAAGCAATTTAGAAAAATTAGATTCTATCCACCACCAAGGCCTGAGGCTCTGCCTGGGAGCTTTTAGAACCTCTCCGGTAGACAGTCGATATGCAGAGGCTAACAAACCTTCCCTTGAACAACGCCGCATTAAACTTTCACTGCAGTATATCACTAAATTAAGCTCAAATCAGTCCAATCAAGCATACAATTGTGTTTTCAACCCTCTCTATGAAAACTTGTTTCCTAAACTGCCAAGCCTGGTTCCACCACTTGGAATCAGAATCCAACCACATATCTGCAGCTTAAATTGATCTCAATATCATAGCACCCTACCGACTCCTGTCTTCACCACCCTGGCAGATGGTGAAACCACAGGTCGAACTTACCCTCAGTAAACTCAAAAAGTCCGAAACAAATCCCTTGGTGTTCCAGCAGGAATACATCCAGTTACGTTCCAAATATGACACCCATAGATCCATTTTCACAGACGGATCCAAGGATGATGGCCAAGTTGCCAGTGCTTCAGTCATTGGATCTAAGACTGTCTCCTCTAGGATTCCCGACAACAGTTCCATTTTCACTGCTGAGGCCAACGCTATCTTTTCAGCTTTGACCTATATTAAACTGCAGAATCATTCCAAAAACTTCATCGTTTTCACAGATTCATTATCTTGCCTTCAAGCACTTCAAAATGTTACTTCAAGTCACCCAATCATTCTGGACATTTTAGAACTTTACAACGACCTCTCTACTGGCCAATGTGACATCGTCCTTTGCCGGGTCACGTCGGCATAGCAGGTAACACAAAAGCCGATGCTGCAGCAAAAGCAGCTCTTGACAAGCCCTTATCTCCACTGCTGATCCCGTACAGTGATTTCAAACCCACTATCAAAAGCTATACTTGGGACCTCATGCAAAAAAGATGGGACACTCAAGTAGGATGAAATAAACTGTATGAATTGAAGCCAACAATTGGTTATACCTACTTGGGTTGTCAGTCAAGACGTGATGAGGTAAGTTTACGACGATGTCGTATTGGCCACAGTCGGTTTACTCATGACTATCTGCTGAAAACGGATGGGGATGGACCCCCCATGTGTGTCTCTTGCGATGAGGTTTTCACCATCAAGCATATCCTGCTTGAATGCGTTGACTTATCGTCTGCAAGGGACTCAGATTATGATGCAACAAATCTGAAAGATCTGTTCTCCCGCGTGAGCGTTCACCTGATAGTGAACTACCTGAGGGAAGTTGATCTGTATCATAAATTGTAACTGTGCAATGTGACTATCATAAATTGTAACTGTGAAATATGACTAACAAATTGCCTACCTTTAAATTTGGTGCTATGACTTTTTCTGCTTTTAAATGACAATGTAATGAATATATGTTTTTGAAATAAAACTCATTCTGAGTACTTAAACTGTTTATTAATGCAAACTTGTTCTCGTTACTATATGGCTGGAATAATGCCGATGTGACGCAAAACCCAACTCAACCAACCAACCAAATGTGTTCACCATATGATTGTTTTAATCATGTTTTTTACACGGTCGGCTTCCGTGTGCTATGTGTTCACTTCCATCAACCACCAGCTTGTAATAACACGTCACATGAGATTAACCATGTGCTAAAATAACACCCAAACATCAAAGCGTACCCCTTCTAAACGTCCTGAGCCTTATAAAAATCGAAAGGTCGGCTTCCTGAGTCGACATCTCAAACTATTTTCATGTAAGTGGTAATAATTCCTGAGCATTAGAGAACAGATTGGCTTGTTTGGAATTTAATGCTTTTCATAAACTAGAATCTCATAAACTATTTGTCTCTGGAATCATCTGTGATATGAACTTGTGTAGTGATTTCTCTAGAAATTATTTAACGTTATCCAAAATTAAACATTTAGTCACCTTTTATTGTATATGACAAAATTAATTAGTTACACTATGACGTTTTTAAGAAGGAATTCATTTGGGTTCTTTTTGCCTCAGTCCGCCCGTGTGTGGACAACATAACCAATTATCTATTATCAAGTTCATGATATTCCGTGAATACACCAACTACATAACACCGTCTCTGACCACAAACCAAAACGGGTTGTTCTCTATTCGCCTACAGTCTTAAAACAACATTTCATGGTCTGTTGACTGTTGATTTCGCAATGATAAACCACCCAATTCAATTAAATTCAATTCTTTATTGTATGAATGGCCATAGGCCCATATACAAAAGAGATACATCTTGACAATGGCATAAATAATCAATTTTCTAACTAATCAATTCTTTTCTTAACAAAAATGCATTGTAGATAAATAGAGCAACTTTGTGTTGTTTTGGAGGTTCTTTGCAGGAAAGTAAGGAAGACAATAGATTAACATTGATTTGAGATAAAGACAGTTGCGGTAGATACTTATTTCTTAGATTTTCATATACAGGACAAATAAACATAAATTGGAATTCGTCTTCAATAATAAAACAGAATGGACATAATCTTTGGGTTTTTTCCATAGAAACATATCTTCCAACGGTTAATTAATAAATCATTAAGGCCTAATCTAAACCGTATAAAAGCATTGCGAATATTTCTGTATTGAAGGTGAGCAAGATAACACTCTGGCTCAAGCAACGACTTAAACTGACGATATGAATCGTATCTAGAACTTTCATTAATAGTTGAATGCCATTCCTGCTTAAACATATCAATAGCCCGCATACGAAACTGTTTAATAAACATATTTGCATTGTCAACTGTCTGTGATAACCAAATACAACCAAAACCATATCTAAATAGTAAGGTGCGAATATGGGATGTCCAGTTATTCTTTCCAAGATAATCAAGATATAAAAGCATATTGAAAGCTTTTTTAGGTAAACGATGTTTAGGCATATTAATTATTTTACACCAATATTTTAAACAACGACAATAAGATGATATGTACAATGGGAACCTCCCACATTCACCACAAACCATAACATTTGGTGTTGACAAACCAACATTTAAATACTTTTTACAGGCAAGCAAATGAATTTTTTCTATGGTATAATACTCTTTAAAACCCCACATTTCAGATCCATACAGTAAAATCGGTTGTATCTGAGAGTCAAATAATTTGAAGTAAATAGTCGGTGGAACAAGACCGAGCATAGGAACAACAGAGTGAAGTTGTAAAAGAGCTTTCTTTGCTCTCCTCGCCAGGTTAAGTACGGACTTATTCAGATTCAGCGTATGGGTAAACAATATGCCAAGGTATTTATAATCATTCACAACATTCATACGTTTATCTTTAAAAAAACATTTCTCTCTAGCCGACAAAGGACCACCTCTTCGGAATATAACGATGTTTGTTTTATCTAGATTCACACTCAACTGCCATTTATCTGTATACGCTGAGAGTATATCTATTTGATTTTGAAGACCAATTACAGAGCTGGACATAAGAATGACATCATCAGCAAATAATAACATAAAAAGTTCGATTACATCGGGAGAAAGTTGGATGCCATGTTTACCAGACTTCATGATATCTAAATATAATTCGTTAATGAAAAGGAGAAAAGTAAAGGACTTAAAATACATCCTTGACGCAGACCGACAGGACAATCGAAAAGTCACTTACACCATATCCACAGCGGACACATGACTTTACATTGGAATACATCGATCTTATGATACCATACATTTTACCTCTCAAACCTATATTTCTTAAGCATTTCCACATTCTACCTCTATCTACAGAATCAAAGGCCTTTTTGAAATCTACAAAAGCTACATACAACTTTCGCTTGCTAAAGGATAAATATCTCTCAATAATAGCATACAAGGTAAATATATGATCAAATGTTGAGTAGTCCTTTCTATATCCAGCTTGAGGTTCCGGTATTAAATCTCTCATATTCGACCACTGTGTTAACCTACTGTTGATAATAGATGTAAAAGTTTTACCTAGAATACTAGTCAGAGAAATACCCCTATAATTGTCAGGATTTTGTGCATTTCCGTTTTTATATAACGGGATAATAATAGATTGCGCCCATACGGAAGGAAAACGACCGGTATCAAATACTCGATTGAACATTTTAACCAGGAAGGGCATAATGTCAGGTAATGAGTATTTTAGCATTTCTGAAATAACACCATCAACTCCAGCAGATTTAACAACTTTAAGACGAGACACAGCATCCAGTATATCATATTCCGTAATAGGTGATTCCAGCACAAGCCTATCAACATCATTAAACTCTTCACTTAGCACATCGCTGTCACAATCTGATAACCAATTGTCAACATCGTAAGAAATATCTTCCTTGGAAAAGAGATTCTTAAAATGACATAACCATTCCGTTTGCGATATATTTACTATGGGGGTTGAGCGACTTTGCAGAGAACGTATATTTTTCCAAAATAGTTTCGGGCTGTTTATGGAGTTATTAAGTCGCTCAAGTCTTGACGATTGGATATCATATTTGAACTTTCTGCAAGAAGATTTATAAATGTTTCTAAGTCTGCAGTAACCTTACGATTATATTCACTACGACATCGTCTAAATTTTCTTAGGGCTTTCCTGCTTTCTGTCCTCGCTTGTCTACAAGCTTTATTCAATTTAGGTTTACTAGTTCCAGGATCAAAATGCTTCATTTGTCTTTTCATTCTTGAAGCTAAATGAAGAAGACAATGCACAAAATCTGCAATGCCCTCTTCATGGGAATTTTCAAGTTTAGTTAATAAAGAATTATCATTGATATGCAGCATCTGTCTCAGTGATGCAGTAAATAAGTCTATCTTCGATTCATCCCAGACAAATCTAAAGTCAGCGTCATGGTCATCACAATCTACAGTACGCTTAGCATCACTGCTTAAAGGAAACCTGCAAGATAACTCAAGGGGGAAATGGTCAGAGTCTAACCGATCACCAACATTTAGCATTTATACAAACTCAAAAAAACTAACAGATGCAAGAAAATAATCAACAACACTAGAACCCCTTTCTCCTACATAAGTAAACTCGCCGCCTTTGTCACCTTCAACTCTCCCGTTCAATGTATACAGACGACAAACATAACACAAATCCAAAAAAATGCGTCCAAATCTATTAATAGTAGAGTCATGTGACGCCCGCTGCTCGACAGGGGCATTGTCTTCTTCAATATATACATTCATCATTACCCAAGTCTACACTTTGCTCAAGGATTGGATTATTTTCATTAGCTGTGCGAGCATTAAAATCCCCACAAAGTAATACATGTGATGACGTGAAATCAGTCCAATGATCCAGTATAAAAGCCTCAAGTTTATCAATAAGGCAACCAGAATTATTATTTCTGTTGTAAAATGTAGAGCCTACAGGCGGAACATACATACACAACAACATGAAATCATTAACTAAACTAAATGTAGCTTTGGGACATTTTAGACATATCAAATTGTCTATCTGTGTGTTAAGTTGAAAGCACTGGTTCACAATTTCTTGTCTCACACAAACACACACACCACCAGAACATCTACCTGATGAAGATAGTTTCACTGCTGGGGCAAAGTATGTCTGATATCCAGGTAGCAAGCACAAGTTCGCAAAATCAGTGATAAATGTCTCCGTTAAACACACAATATCAAATGACTTGAGATAAGCTATACAGTCAAGGTCATCAAACCTTTTACACAAGCCACTAATGTTCCATGATAATATTGACAGTTTATTGTTACCGGTGCGCCACTAGTTTCCATCCTGTGAGAGAGGGATCCTGGGCCTGGCCGCACTGCTATCTCCTGTTATGAATGTCACTTCGCCTCGTTTGTCGATTGGTTTTCTCCGATCTTCCCGTGTCTTGGGGTTGTGCATCATTACGTGGTTTAGTCATCAGCTTACCATTTTTAAAGTAACCGATCAATCCCTGGGCTCTAGCATCCTTAAGTTGTTGGCGTTGTCTGGCGGTTAAATCATTGGACACGCCATAACCGTTACTCTTGAGAGTTGCTCGTGATTTTAGAACCTCGATCTTGTCATCAGAGAGGCGTAGTTTAGCGATGAGCGGTCTCGGTTTAGAGATGTCAACACGTTGGGGGCCGAGTCGATGTGATCGTATGACGTCATCAGCAATCCAGGTCTTAGTCTTTACATTATTGTTCAAAATGTCAAGTACTTTGAACTTACAATCGTTGTGCGACTCCCCTGTATCCTCTGCAACGTTGTATAGAATAATGTTGTCACGTCTGCTGAAGGCTTCTAGTTTGTCGATCTCGCTGTCGAACTGTGATATTTTCTCCTCTACTTTTTCCATCTGGACGGAGATCAAGGAGACGTCCTCATACATTATGTCCTGATTGTGACGCACATTTTCCAGATCACTATGGAGGTTTGACAGGTTTGTTTCGAGATCTGTAAACCTGGTGCTTAAATTGCGCACTTCTCTCGAGAGTGAGCTGATCTGGCCTCCAAGCTCATGCTTCACGTTCTGTACTTCCTTCAGTATGGTGTCCCAAACTTCGTCGAGGGTCACTGGTCCAGGGTTCATTTCTACGTCGTTAGCACACAGAATCCGATGTGTTATAACCCCAGCCGGCACGGGATTACCTCCTAATAGACAGGCGTCGGGCGTACGTTGAGATTGAGCTACCCAAGCTGTACAATCAGCTTCAACAGGCATGACGTCAGTGGCATATACAAGTTCATAAACATGCTCTTTTGGTAAATATGAGTGAAAAATCGATATTTTCACATGTGACCATAACAGCATAACTCAATCCCATGTGCAGTGAAAACATCATTGCACACAAAGCAAGTCTGAAATGCACATCAGTACCAACGACAGTAGGTGAATACTCGCCATGTTTGTCGAGCGTTACTTGCCGGGTGCCCTTGGGTTGAGAGAAGATCGCCAATCGACACCATTTCTTCTTTTGAAAAGGTCACTTGTAGTATCACACACACGTTTTACACCAACTATGATGTCATAAGTGTGGATTATCACGAGTAAATCAATATACAGTCATTTTTTCCCGAGAGCGACAACACACACGTCTTCTCACCAACGCATGCGCACTCACCAATATTCCGTGAATACACCAACTACATAACACCGTCTCTGACCACAAACCAAAACGGGTTGTTCTCTATTCGCCTACAGTCTTAAAACAACATTTCATGGTCTGTTGACTGTTGATTTCGCAATGATAAACCACCCAAACCGTCCATCCCTTGTGACAGGTGTTAATTAGAGGGTACCATTAAAGAATGTATTCTACTACAATAAGCCTATTATTCCCTGGCAAGGGTTCACTTTTATGACATGTAATAAACCCTGTCAAGTCAGTCAGTGGGTCCGGTAAACTTTTATTTAATCAATGATGTAACGTAGGTCTATGTAATTTGTGTTTATGCAAACCGTGACAGGTCAAACACTATTTGCTCTTCTGTGGCATAATAAGTAAAACATACACTTAAAACGGTATTTTGGAAAATGCTAGCCATATCAGGGCAAATATGACAGTCAATATCAATTTTTAACACCTAGAACAACAAGGATGCAGACGAGTGAAGTTATACCATGGTTAATCTACAACGTCTTATAGTCTCCCTGGTTATACTAATATAAAGAATTGGTTTCTAGTTGATAGCATAGGAGGACGAATACACAGTCTATACACTCACGGGGATCCTTGGGAAAAGGAGAAACTGAAAGAAGTAGTGGTAAAATCCTTCCTAAATTTCCAAACATTTCCATCGTGTTTCCAATTTTGGAAATTTTGGAAATATGATATTTCCAATTGGAATTTTTTGGAAATCACCATTTTTTTTCTTGTGTTCTCTATTACGGCTTCACAAGTTACGGGACAAACACCATTTCATATTTCCGATCTGCATCCTGTATCAGCGAGATTACACTGATCAGAGATTGTTCTCATTTTGTATACTCAGCTGCCGTTACCTGGAGCAGTAACATCCGGCACTGGAACTGTCTACATTCCACTCACAACTCACAACATTTCTTTTCAAACGTATTATCTCCAAATGACTTCAGGGTAAATGTAAGTGCAATAGACACAATTAAGTATACGGTTATAAAATACGGTGATAAAATACATCTGTGCTGCCAGCAGTAGATGATAGGTCCCGTTCATGTTTTAATATAATTGGTTAATTACTTATTTCATCCTGTGTTGTTCCTTGAAAATTGTGCAGTTTACTTCTGTACATATCGTTTTCTGGTTTAAAATTATTAACGCTTATTACTTACAATGTGACATCAATATTCTAGGCTCAATGCCATATTGCTCTAGCGCAATTTACAGCAGACATTTTTTTCCTGTGTGGATATTTCGGGAACACTCATTTGTTGCAAATCAGGATGTCACATGCATGTGGCTCGTTTTCCTCTTTCTATAATCTTGTTCATTTTTCCTATGAGCTCATCTTACTGCTACGATCTCCTTTTCCTGTTCCTGTCATCTCAACATCATCATCATCTTTGTTTCCTCCACTGTAGGAGATTAAATGCGTATTACATCAACAAGACAGCATGAGTATGCACATTGAGAAGAGAGTTAGTTTACTTATAGAGAATGTGAGGTTATGGTATAGATAAGGTAGAGGTGGTTGAGGCAGCAAGTATGAGTATGTACACTGAGAAGAGAGTTAGTTTACTGATAGAGAATGTGAGGTTATGGTATAGATAAGGTAGGGGTGGTTGAGGCAGCAAGTATGAGTATGTACACTGAGAAGAGAGTTAGTTTACTTATAGAGAATGTGAGGTTATGGTATAGATAAGGTAGGGGTGGTTGAGGCAGCAAGTATGAGTATGTACACTGAGAAGAGAGTTAGTTTACTGATAGAGAATGTGAGGTTATGGTATAGATAAGGTAGGGGTGGTTGAGGCAGCAAGTATGAGTATGTACACTGAGAAGAGAGTTAGTTTACTTATAGAGAATGTGAGGTTATGGTATAGATAAGGTAGGGGTGGTTGAGGCAGCAAGTATGACATGTATATAATACAAAGGCTCAGTAGTATATACAATGGGGGTTCTGGATCACTTTCAACCAAAGCCTCTGCAAAGCCTTATTTCACAAGTAAGGCTTTGGTCGGACCCTTAGCTCTTGCTGCCATTACCCCTACTACAAAAGTTGGGGGATGCGAACGCACCTCCTAGCCGCGCTACCGGGGGCATGGGGGAAGTAACGGGTATTGCCCCATCCAATACTGGGCTGGCCGCTATGGCACTATGCCATGTTTACCTCGATGAAACAGTTTAATGTGAATCGCCTATGATCTCTTTGGTGTTTGTAATAAAGGCTTGCCGGGCTTTTTTCACCCCTTGTTCTATGTACTTTTTTTTCTCGTCCTCGCTGATAGTAGACTTACGAGACTTGGACCGAATATCTTGTTTCATTTTGTTATATTTTGTGAGTTCAGAGAGGATTGAACTAAACTCCTCCTCTGAGATCTTACTGTCAGTAAGTGCCGTGGAAATACGCTCACTTACTGTGTTAAGCTTTGCTTCAGCCAGAACCCTGATCTCATCGTGTTTCAATGCCTTACGATGCAGTCTACGTGATGCCAACTTAAGCACCAACCCTAACACCCCTGCCACCCCAGCTGTTATTTCAATACCTAGTACTATAGGTGCAGCCACGATGGTAGCTAACAACCCAACACCTGCCGCTCCTAGCCCCATGCTGGTTGCCATAAGGGCAGCGTCAGCCCCGTCCACGATATTGAAAGCTCTATGGTACTTTTTACATAGTGCTTTACGTGTGTCGCGGTCTTGCTCTAGTTGACGTTTTACATCACATAACTGCCTCAAGCGGAACCCGTCTACGGTTTCCAGGGTCTTCGCTACTTCCTCTACGACTGGGTATAGCCCCATCTTATAATATATATTACAAAAGATATTTTAATTGAGTATCAGTTAACCTTCGGCTAATGTACTTAAAGCTGATATAACTTAGATTAATGTGCACGTAAAAAAACGGGGTCTTAACTCTACTTCCATTAAGGAGACGAACTCCATCAAGGCTTGCTACAGGTCTGTTTCCTGATACCTTAGTAATACGGCAACGTTTGTTATTACACCTGGCTTCCCAGTTTATGACCATATCAGCCATAATGTAAATATACGGGTCCCCAGGCGCGGTTATCTCCGAGATAGACGTCTATGATGAATGTGTAGTTTTCAGCGACATTTCTAAAGACCTCTTGGTGATCAAGTAATTTGATCTCTGTCTTTACCTTCTCCCTGGAAGTTAACATGTTACCCGAGTGGTCTGGTATTGGTGCGATATATATATTACCTTCTGGATATAGCACTCCATGTACAAGTAGGCCTTTGGGTTCCGGAACGAACGATCCTATAATTATGCCATTGTTCTTAAGCTCGGAGACAGTACCATCTTGTCTCAAGGTGATATAAGGTGCAGTGAGGGTTAAGTTGAGTAACCATTCAGGCTCTTTAAAATCTGATAACGACACCCGCCTATACACGTTGTCTTTGAAGTGTAGGATGTATAAGGTGTCTTCCTCACCAGGCTGGTCGAATCCCTCTAGGCCTCCGAGTGTGAGTTTGGGTAGATGATCGGCCATTGCTGCCCGCCTATACACGTTGTCTTTCAAGTGTAGGATGTATGAGCCACCTTCCTCACCAGGCTGATCGAATCCCTCCGTGTCCCCTAGGTCGTTAAGCGTAGTGTTGGGACAATGACTGGTCATTGCTATAATACTACTACGATATAATTTCCAACTGGTTTTCTGATAATAGGTCAGGGGTTAACTTCACCCCCATGAAGTGTATGTTGTCAGGTAGGAAGATCTTGGTTAGTGATATAGTGTTTTCCACGATCACGGTGACACCCTGCAGACTGGTGTTGGAGCCGACACCCACCGCACGTAAACTGTGCAAGCGTGATACTGGTGTCGTTTCACCCACCCAAGTTTGATCCCCTTCACGATCTCGACATCATTCCCGATGGTTCCCCTAGGTAGACTTTGATGATCAGTGTTGAGTTCGCCGGTAGACTCTCTAGTATCCTGACCACGCCTTCAAATTCAGACACCAACTGCAATGTCACGTTTTGCATGCCCGCTTTACTCGATAGCATGTGGGCTGCCATACTGGCGACTGGGCTGATGACTACGCTACGTCTCTGAGTCGGGACGTAAGCCACGAGCAGGGTTCCGTTGTTAACGACTTTGTTTAGGTGGTTGTCTTTGTTATCCGTGAACACGTAGGGGGAGCCGAGCCTAATATTGAGAAACCAGTCGTCTTTATCTGGTATCAACACCCACTTGTCATCTTCGGTGAAGACGAGCATATATGGCTTGTTTCGGGCGACGGTAGTGCTCTCAACATCGTCTAAGTCGAACAGTTTGCCCCGAACGATGGGTATATTATCCAATTATCATTACCGGTGGTGACTAGGGTGTACTTAGTGTTGACTACCGCTCTTGAGGTATCTACTATATCACCTAGGGCTCCACCGGAGGGACTTCAACGCGTTTGTAAATGTTGTTTTTCAGTTGCAAGGCGCACAATTTACCATCTACTCCGGGGCGTCGAAACCGCGCGTGTCCCCGAGGTCGGAGATCCCCACATTGACGCATTTTTCACCCCGGGCCTTTGTGCGCTGGTCATTTTATGTGAAGCGTTAAGCTGAGGTATCCTATATTCACGGGATTATGATTTATATCTAACACCGATATTATCAGCTCAGGTATGTTGCCCTGAGTCAACCTCTTATACTGCCGCGGTGAAAACGACTTCGGTTCTACCGTCGTTGTATTTCTCCGTTTTCACCGCACGGCTCAGTATAGTGGAAGGGTGACCCCTTGAATGTTGTACGTTGTGCTCACCTGACCTAGATGAATGTACAGCTCTCGGTACGGTACTAGGTCGGGTAACTTCGTGCCTGTGACGGTTGTTGTTGGTTTTATCTCCTCAGGTGATATACCGAGTGTCTTCGCCAATGGCCGGCCGAGCCTCAAGGAGTTTCTTCCGTTGTTGATTAACACCACTGTGCCGTTTGAGTCGTTCATCTTGAGTTCGGCTCCCAGGGGTTTGAAGACCTCATCGCTAGCGAGCACACACGCGCTGTAGTAGCCGTCAGTTATCTGGCTGCGAGTTCCACTAACGAACAGCTTATTGTTGCTGGCGTTGATGTTAGTCCATTGCGGTAGGTAGGTGATATCGCAGAGTGCGACTTCGAGTTGACCGGACGTATTATCGATCGCGTGTGTCAGCTGAATGACCTCACCGTTCGTTATTCCTGGAAGTGTTATGTACATGTTAGAGTATATATGCTCATTATATAATAGTTTTAAAATGTATTCCCAAGGAGGAGCATCCTCGTACTCCCCTGGAGTGTTTTACCCTAAACTGGACATAGATTTCTCACCCATGAAGATCGCGGTTGCTGATGGGATGTATTTCAACGCCCAGCTTTTAGATGTGTTCAGCCTGTATAAATTTTCGGTGACTAACGCTAAGGTAGTTCATGCTTGGTTCAACAACCCGATGCAGTTCTGGCAGAATCAACTCAACTTCGCCGTGTGGTGCGCTACAACGGGGTGTGGTGTGACATTGACCGACACTCGGCGGGGACCGCTGAGTCAGTCTGTGTTCAAGTTCCACGTGTACTACCAGGTCAGGCGTATCCTTAAAGAAATCAGCGTCCCGCTCCCACAGGACAATGCATGGAACCCATTAAACAACAAGTACGATAGGCGAGCCTACGAACGTATTTGCAACGAATTCGAACTTAACCCGAAGACGGATTGGCGTTTGCCGGGGCCGAACCACGGATTGGGTATCCCCATCGTTCACCAAATGCCCCTTGTGGAAGCCAGCAAACTGCTGGTGAAAGATTGGGGATACAAGTCGTATCATCTCTTCACAACCAACGAGTGGGATGACCGTTACATGGCTTTCAATGCCAACAAGGAGTACAGAGTCTGGAGGTTTGATCAGGGAGGGGCAGCGGATGACTGGGAAAAGTTTATGTTGGACACGTCGAAAGGGTTTACTCGTGCCGGCACTGAACGCTTAAACGACTCGATTCGAACGTACGTGTGGGCGGTGTTGGGTGCGCAGACGCAAACGCGTTCCAGTATTATCGGTAAGGGGACTGCTTACGACGCTCAGAAACAGTTCGTTGTCAACGTAGAGGATGCTATCAATGCTCCAGTTGATCTCCCGAGTGCCATCAAACGCTACCAAGACGTGTTGGAATATGCCAGGTCGAAAGTCGACTACGTGTTCGACGTGGGGTTGTACATGGCTCCGAGTGATATGCAACTGAGAGTAAAAAAAAAGTGGTGGGCTACAACAACGAAATAGTTGTAGCCACGGCGGACCAAAAGTTGGGCATCAACCTCGATGTCAACGTCCCCCACGTCCCACCACCCACAACCGGTGAAACGGGTATAGTAGCGCCACCCCCGGAACCCAGGGTTCAACATACACCCCCTGTGGGGGTGGCCCCACACGTTCTGGAGCAGCACATCGATCGTAAAACAGCCCTGGTGGTTGGTGGGGTAGCTTTGGGGCTTATTTGGTTAAAAATTTCTTAGCCGCTACGTACACCAAACCCACCATGGCGACAATGGCTGCCCACAGGTTTTGACTAAGCCACGTGGCAGTTTTAGCCAGAGCACCCAGCAGCCACGAGACGATGCTACCCAGGATGCCGGGTAGGGCTTCGGCAGCCTTACCAGCCAGTTTAGCCAGGGCCTCCCCGAGGGATTTCAGGTGTTTTTTAATCCAGTCTTTAACATCCCCACCACTTGGTGGTGTGCCGCCACTTGGGGGTGTGGGCCCCCCACTCAGTGACACCACCAGGGTTGATATGATGAAGCCCAATGCAGTCAGAATGCTGGCGATGGTGATGCCTTGCTCCGGAACAGGATCCGAATCCTGTCAGCTAGCGTGGTGTCTTCATTTAGGACTCGATCGATGGTTTCCCGTACTCTACTGATCTGTGATCGGAGCGCTTCCCGGTTAGAGGAAGCGGATTCCAACCGAGTCCGTCTCTCGTCTTCCAAGTTTTTTATTCTCTCCTCGATACGACGTTTCATATCACCATCCGCTTCGGTGAGTTTTATTTTCTCGCGAGCGATGTGCTCATCGATTTCATTAAGTTTCCCCATGTTGTTCACGAGTTCTCCGCGTACATGTTTCAAGGCTTCGTCTAGGCCTCGCAGTTCCCTCAGGGGAAATTCGAGACCCGGCAAGGGTTTGTCATGGTACGTGGTCAATAGTTTTTCGATACTGTCCGACGTTTCTTTAGCATCCCCAGTATTGGCCCTGGCTGCTTGCAGATCTTGGACGGCCTTTGGGGGAAGCTTTGGCCGCGCGCCGCCGTAATCTATGAAGCCTAGTTCATCACGGATCAGCTGACCCCCATGGCGACTGGTGAGTGTTGACAAAGCAAGCGGTTCTCTCGTGCGCTTATTCATGAGATCGATCTCCGGGTAAGCCTTCAATCGCAGCGTGCCCTTATTATCGACTGTAAACTTGGAATAGTCCCTTCCCAACGGCTTGATGTTGTCTCTATTTTCAACTGCGTTGTAATAATCGTTGACAGCTGGCTGTATAAGTTCAGTACTTAAGGGGTTAGTGAATGAAGTCTCCTGCTCGTCGAATGCCTGGGCACTATCATCCCACATATCATCCATAGGTATGTACTCTGCCATTATTTAGTATTAAAATATATTTCATTTATATAACAATGTACGGTAGAAAACTAGATCCTTTCAGAAGATCAAGAGAGCCTCTAGGCGCCAGAGCCGTGCGCCAGTCGGTGACCATCACCAACAATCCCAGCAAGATAGACCAGAACCAAACTCTGCTGGTTAGATTTCCAAACCTTGGTGAGAATGACCTCATTGTACCAGGCACGGTTCGACTGGCGTTCAACCTCACGCTGACCTCCACCAACGACAAACGCGAGCTAGTGCGGAACGTAGGTCGGGCCATTATCAAGAAAACCACCATCAAGATCAGTGGTAACGAGGTGTTGAGTATTGACGACAGCGACGTGTTTCACTGCTACGGGGATCTCTGGAAAAGCGAGGGAGAACGTGTCAATGACGTGTACCAGGGTATCAGCAAATCGACCCGGTCGCGCATAGGGTATGCCTTCACGCAAGACCAGCTAGACAAGATCACGGACGGTGAAAAGGCCATCGCCCAAGCGTACGGGAACAGGTTCTGCGTGCCGCTCGACTTCGAGTTGCTCACGGGACACGCGCCGTTTTACCAGGCCGCGCTGGGTGATAGGCTTGAATACGAGCTCACATTTAACGACTACAGCAAAGTAGTGCGTACGCCGAACGGTGATGAGGCCAGTTACGCCATAGACAACATCTCTCTGGAGTTCGACATGGTCACTAGCCCGGAGCTGGCCAGGCAGGTTCGAAGCCAGTACTCTGGGAAGATGGCCATCCTGTACGACCGCATCCTGAGGCATAGATCAGTCGTGCGAGATAAGAGCGACACTGTGTGGAATATCAACCTGAACGTGCCGGCGCGATCAATGAAAGGCATCCTGGTCGTCCCCGTGGAGGATTACGAGCCGTTCCGGAGGGACAGTGAGAAGTTTTTCAACCCCGAGATTGAAAAGGTGGAAGTGACCATCGAGGGCGTGCCCAACCAGCTGTTCAGTCATGGTATGAGGCCATACCAGCAGTGGGATGAGATAAAAAAGCTACCAGCCAAACAACACCACATAACCAAGGACCTGGACCTATCCTCCGTGAAGATCGGTGAGTACCTGACCACCAAGTACGCGCTGTGGTTGGACATGCGATCCACAGATGATGATAAACTGCATGGTAGCGGCCGTCGCATAGACAATGGCAGCGAGGGGATAACCATCCAGATTACCAAGAAGGCTCAACCCGCTGGCAAGTTGAAATTATATCTGTACGTGATTATGGACGCGCAACTTAATATAGACAATGGGAGATTCGTGCAAGCCATCTACTAAGCCACTGCCTGCCAGCAAGCTATTGCTACCCCCGCGACCCACACTGCGCCATAGTGTGCGGGCAGACGGGCTGTGGGAAGACCGTTTTCGTGTTGGATATGTTGGAGGGTTACTACAAGGATGTGTTTGATAACATCGTTATCATGTGCCCTACTCTGAGCATGAATAAAACGTACACGGAAAGACCTTGGGTGATGACGGACCCGGACGTACACAAAGTCGACCCGGGAACACGGCTACAGGACTGGTTGAAAGCTTACCATATGAAATTTAAAGGGGAGTCTACACTGTTCATACTGGATGACTGCAGCTCTAATCGTGAGATAACAAAAAAGAGAGACATGCTATCGTACCTGGCCTTCTCCGGTCGGCACGCAAATCACAGCGTCTGGGTACTAACGCAGAAGTTCAACTCGGTGTTGAAAGACCTCAGGGAGCAGACGCGATGGGTGGCCTTATTTCACTGCAAGGACAGGGATTCGTTCGAGGAGTGTTTGAGAGAGAACGATGTGATGAGCAAATTAGAACGGGAACGGGTGAAGAAACAGCTCGCTGAAACTAAACACGCTAAGCTCGTGCTCAAGACCGATCAACCAGTAGCCTATAGGGTGTTTTAGCTTAGCAATGCTTAGCAAATGCTTAGCAAAGCTTAGCAAAGCTTAGCAAATGCTTAGCATTTAGTTATAGCTATGATATTTGAAGTGTTCGTCGTGTGCAACTTAACCTTTATTTCGCTGTGTTTTGCCTGCATCGGGTATTATATTGTTAAAACTAAAACTTACTTGTTACATTATAAGATGGAGTGTGAGGAATTGCTTGAACAATTGTTGGTACCCCAGTCACCCCAGGTGGATGATGATAAGCGAGAGAAACTGGTGGCGTTGGCTGTTGGTGGCAAAGCCAAACATTACTTTGGAGACTACACTCATGATAAAATTCACAAAATGTCAGCCGAAGAAATCGATAAGCTGTACGCTAGATACGAGTCCCGGCTTGGAGCAGAAATGACAAAGACAATAGGATCGACTATGACCCAGATATACACTGGTATTGCGTCGTACTTCCTTCCCATCCCCCCCCGGAGCGTCGACTTTACTTGTGGGAAGACCTCGAGAAAGACCCTTTTATTGAACACGCCTTGAGCTCTATTAGCTGCGAGCTGTACCACAAATATGGTATGTTGTTAGCCCCAGTGACGGCGGCGATTATTACAGCAAAGTATTGTCAATTTGAGAGGAAAAATAATAATAATAGTATAGATGGATGCTGCACAGGAGACACCACAACTGGAGGAAACCCCCAGGGAGGTGAACCCTCCCACGTTGGGGAAACCCCAACTGGAGGAGACCCCTTCACAGGTGGCGGTGGAGACCCCAAAGTTGGGGGAAACAGTAACCAGGCAGAAGAATCCTAAGAGAGTAGCTGCCGGTAAAAAAACGGTGGTGTAACCAACATAAAATTATCAGGGTGACTCACCCGACCCGACTCTTGTTGGCTGTAGGCGTAACTGCTGCCGTGGCTATCTCATGGTTATATACACGACACAGGAATCCCAGGGAGGGAGACCCACACAGTGAGGGAAACCCTCACAGGGAGGGAAACCCTCACCCACAATTAGAGGTCGACCCGCATATCATGTTATAATTTAATATTTTTATATCATATACATAATGTCTGAGGGGAAAACGTTCGTCAACGACGCATACCACGCCACAGTGGTCGCCAGTCTAGCCGTAGGATACGCTCGGTTGACCAAACTGGTGCTTAAACAACCAACTATCAAGCTAGATTTCAACCTGCAGGATATGGGTATGCTCATAATGAACCTTGGTATGGCGATGGCTACAAAAGACATCCTAGTAAAACAAGGGATACTACCTGAAAATATTATGAAGTAAAGATGGCCACGATAGCTATGATGGTCGGTGGGGCGTTAGTGAATGCCCTGGCATTTTCCGGGAGTAATTTCCTCTTCTCGAAACTACGAGAGTCACACGCGGCTGAAATACAGGAAGAGAGGAAGCGGCATAATCTCGCTATTGAGAACTTACAAACAGCACAGGCTGAGTACGCTAAAAAAACGCCTCCAGAGGATCGATTACATTAACGAACAACTCAGGCGTGAAAACCATGCCGTTCAAACATTCCACGATGTTGACGACGCAGCGAAAGAATACTACTTATTAACTGGTAAACGGTTGCAACCACTCAATAAACCCACACTCGCTCAGTACTACACACCATCCAAGGGGCAAATGGACCGTGAACTGGGCTTCATAGCGCTGGGTATAGCAGCGACTGCATTGGTTGCGAAACAATTAGACTAAATACCCATATAAGTATGCTAAACATGAGACCTGCTCCATACCGATGCGAATACATACTTATGGGGAAGACCGAGGCCTGTGGTAGGAAATGCAGGACTCAGGGGTACTGTTGTTTCCACATGGGAAGCCCTAACTACGTGTGTTCTGTGTGTGGTATAGGGGTTAAAGGGCACTACTGTCTATGTAAAGCTCACGGGGCGAACGTAGTCAGACATCACCTCATCTACGAGAATAAAAAGCCCTACATAAAAGAACGTAGACGACTTCTCAAGATAGCAGTGTAAGGCGGGAGGAGTTACCTCCCTTTGCCAGTGTCCCAATTAGAGATTATACACACCTACGTATAGCTATGTTTGTGGAAATTGAGCCCAGGGAAGGTTGCCTGAGCAGCTGGCAGATGGATGTGGGGAAAAGTATAGATATCAGTGTCCTCAAACCCATGATTATTAGTGAAGTATATAAGGGGTGCTCGTTTACAATCATGGTAAAAGTAGGGTTTGATGTGCCATGGGCTGGGCACACTTGGAATTACTTTGATGGTGGGCGAGTAGATGTGCATGGGGATATAGATATACTTGTTGGGGACTCGTTGCAAGTAATACAAAACACCCTACTATGCTGCGCATATTCCGGGTGGGTTGAGGGAATAATCGATAAGGTGTATCTTGATTTTTACCTTTACTGTGACCCAATTAGACATTGGTTCTCTTAGGTGTGTACGCAACTATGACGACTATACGCCGAGCTCAAACAAATCGCAAAGACAGAGAGGCATGATCGGGTATTCTCGCATGCGAAAACCAGCATTGTTGAGATTACTAGGTTTAGAAGCCCCTCCTACGGTAAAAGAATTAAAAGCTCAAGCAAAACAGCTTGGATTCACGGGTTATTCAAACCTGGGAGAGCCGGTTAATCGCATTGTTATCACATGCCCCGTGAGCAAAACCTCCCACTGTAAAACAATTGAAAACCGAGGCACGTGATTTGGGGTTAGGGGGATATTCCCGAATGAGAAAGCCACAGCTTGTAGAACTGTTACGGCAGAATAGAGCTGTCGACCTACAGTTCGTGCGCACTGAGCGTGCTGTAGGCAACTATTTGAGAGGCTGGCGTATGCATGTTGATAGGAACATAGATATCGCAGATATCAAACCTCTGATAGCTGATAAGGTCAACCAGGAACTAACCAGTCTAGGAAGTATCAAATTTCAAATCACAGTTAAAATGTCACTCGATAAGCAGGTGGGGGGGGAGGTGTCACTGAGTACGTTCAGCCTTACTTCCGGGGTAAACAAGAGGTCGTGACCCATATAGAGACCATTGACGCATCAATCGATACTAGTTTTCAGCAGATAAGAGAATACCTAGAACGCTACACACACTTGGGGTCCGGGTGGACTGTAGATAAAATCGATAATGTCTATCTAGACATAGCTAACTACGTGCCGTTCAGAGGCGGGTCATACCTAGACTTGCCTCCCTACTATAGGAAAAAACATGCCATAGTCAACGTCAGGAATAGAGGAGACGATTGCTTGAGGTTAGCTATCAGGTCAGCCTTGTTTCCAGCTGACACTAATTCGAACAGGCCTTCTAGTTATCCCCAAGACGATGGGATCAACTGGGATGGTATAGATGAACCCACCCCCATATCCCAGATAACTAAAATAGAAAAAACAGAATAATCTAGCTATAAATGTCTTTGGGCACGAAGGTAACACAACAATAGTGCACAGGGTCAGCCCAGTGGTGGGGAAACGTGTTATCAATATATTCATGATCCAGCGAGGTGACAAGTACCACTACGCTTGGATAAAACACTTTAGCAGGCTGTTGTATGACCAATCGGCACACAGAGAAAAGACCCACTTCTGCGAACGGTGCCTACATGGCTTCACACGAGCTGATTTATTAGAATCCCACCGGGAGGATTGCCAAGGTGTGGGGCAGACGGCTATACGAGTCGACATGCCTAAAGAAGGTGACAATATCCTAAAATTCGGTAACCACAAGAACCAAATGTCTGTGCCTTATATCATATACGCCGACTTTGAAGCCTTGGTTAAACCAGTTGAGGCTGCCGGCGGGGCTCCCACGGGTGAGAGCTTCACCCACAAAACACAGGAGCATGAAGCCTGTGGGTTTGGATACATTGTCGTCCGTTGTGATGGGGAAACGAAAGCTCCCGTAGTGTATAGGGGCCCTGACGCGGCTGAAAGGTTTCTAAAGTGTTTGCAGGAGGAAGAAAAAATTATTAGGAACGCACTGTATAGAGTCGCTCCCATGCGTATGACCCAAGCCGACAGGCTAGCTCACGCCTGTAGCACTAACTGTCACGTGTGTGACTCACCACTGAATGGTGATTCGGTGAGAGATCACTGCCACGTAACCGGTAAGTATAGAGGCGCCGCTCACAGCGCGTGTAACCTCAAGCTTAGAATCATCCCTAAGACAATAAACATCCCCGTGGTCTTTCACAACTTGAGAGGGTACGACTCTCACTTAATCATGCAGGCCATCGCGAAAATCGATGGTAATATAACGTGCATCCCCAACAACATGGAGAGATACATCTCCTTCAGCTTAAACGGCCTTAGGTTCATAGATTCAGTACAATTTCTATTGTCTTCATTAGACAGTCTGGTCAAGGCCAACGATACCTTCCCTATCACCGACCGATACACAGACGCCGAGACTAGACCTCTGCTTATGAGGAAGGGTGTGTACCCCTATGAGTACATGGATAGTTGGGCCAAGTTCGCCGAGACCAGACTACCCCCCCATCAGAGAATTTTACAGCAATCTGACCGACTCAGCAATATCCCAAGACGATTACTCGCACGCGATTAACGTATGGAATAAACTAGGTTGTAAGAACCTGGGGGGATTATCACGACCTGTACTTGAGGACAGATGTACTGCTGTTAGCCGACGTGTTTGAGACGTTTAGGCGGACGTGTTTCAAGCAGTATAAACTCGACCCCGCATGGTATTACACCAGCCCAGGTCTGTCGTGGGATGCCTTGCTTAAAAAGACCGGAGTTAAGTTGGAATTGCTTACAGATTATGACATGCACCTATTCATTGAGAAAGGCTTGCGAGGTGGGATCTCCATGGCAACCAAGCCGATACGCCGAAAGCAAATAATCAATAATGCTAAGGGCTACGACCCTAGCAAGCCAACCAATCACATTCTCTACCTCGACGCCAACAACCTGTATGGCTGGGCCATGAGCCAGTATCTACCCACAGGGGGGTTCGAATGGGTGTCACAGGAGGTCGATGTTATGAGCATCGCACCAGATTCGAATAAAGGTTATATCCTCGAGGTTGACTTGGAATACCCCAAGGCATTACACACATCACACAACAGCTACCCCCTGGCTCCCGAACGTATGAGGGTTAACCCAGACTGGATGTCTGAGTACCAACATAACTTGTTAGGTGGGCGTGTGACAGACGTTGAAAAACTCGTGCCCAACTTAATGAATAAGACCAAGTACATCGTTCACTATCGCAACCTACAGCTGTACCTGTCGTTGGGTATGAGGCTGACCAAAATACACAGGGTGCTCGTGTTCACCCAGAGCCCCTGGATGGAGCCTTACATCAGAATGAACACAGACCTCCGAAAGCTTGCCACCAGTGACTTTGAGAAAACCTCTACAAGCTCATGAACAACTCGGTGTTTGGTAAGACTATGGAGAACCTGAGGAAACGCGTGACCGTGAAGCTGGTTCGGTCGAATGAGGAAGACAAGCTCAGGAGACTGATAGCCAGTCCGGCATTCAACCGTAGCAAAATATTCACCGATGACCTAGTTGCCCTACACATGAAGAAAAGCCACATAAAATTCAACCGGCCTGTTTACGTGGGGATGAGCATCCTCGATTTATCCAAACACCTGATGTACGACTTTTACTACAACGAGCTCAAGAAACAGTACGACGACAGGTGTGAAGTTCTGTACACTGACACGGATTCCCTGCTGATGGAGATTCGAACCGAGGACGTGTACGTTGACATGAAAAAAACACCTCGATTTGTATGACACCAGCGACTACCCTAAGGGCCATGCCATACACAGTACGGTAAATAAAAAGGTCCTAGGTAAGATGAAGGACGAGTGTGCTGGCACGCCCATAGCCGAGTACATAGGGTTGAGGCCTAAGATGTACTCCATACTGAAGGCCGACAATGGTGAAATCCGGAAGGCTAAGGGTGTTAAGAAGTATGTGGTGAAACAACACATCAAACACGCCAGATTCAAGGAAGCACTGTTCAAGACCCGTACCTTTAGGCATAAAATGAACACACTTAGAAGTGATGGCCATAAGATATACGGACTGACTATAAACAAGACATCCCTGTCGCCTATGGACACTAAACGTTGGATAGCTATTGATGGGATAAACACGTACGCGTATGGACATGAGAAAATTGAACATGTCACGAAACCAGAGAAAGTTTGAGGCTATTTACTACAGCCCGCGTGGGTACTGGAAAGGAGCTAGCGCCGTAGATAAGCTAGCTAAAATGGCGCGAGTACCCCCGGAGGAGGCCAAAGCGTGGCTTGAAAAACAAGCCCTGTGGCAGATCTATTTACCGGCACCACGCTACGTGCCTAGAAGGAGGTTCGGTATTAACATACCTAATAGCGTTCACCAGGCAGACCTACTGTTCCTACCCCACGACAAGAGGTACAAGTATGCCTTAACAGTCGTGGATGTGGCCAGTCGCTACAAGGAAGCCGAACCCTTGACCGCGAAAGATTCGGCCCAGGTAGCCAGAGGATTCGAACGCATATACAAACGCAGTCCGCTGACGTGGCCAACAGAGCTGCAAGTTGACCCAGGGCGGGAGTTCATGGGTGCCGCGGTCACAACTGCTAGCCAAACACGATACAAAGGTCAGGCGTGGCACGGCCGAGCCCATCGCAGCCAAGCCATAGTTGAGAGATTTAATAGGACTTTGGCTGAGCCGATTATTCGGTCATCAGTATGCGAGGGAGATGGTAACCCCGGAAAACGATCGACTGAATGGGTCACGAGGTTACCCAAGGTGGTGTCGGCAATCAACCATGAAGTCACCCGCTCACTGATAAGAAACCGCAGATGCTATCAAACTAAAATCAATAGTTGCAGAGTCGGCTGCTCCATTGCGTGGGAAGGAGAAACAGATACCAGATAGGGCCCTAGTGAGGTATCTATACCAGCCGGGGGAACACGAGGGTGATAGCCGTAAGCGAGCCACCGATCCTATATGGTCAGTCAAAACTTACAACATAGATAAAGTGGACATCAAAGCAGACGAGCCTAACTTGTACTACTTGAGGGATGGGCCAGGTAGGGGGTTTGTGAGAGAAGAATTATTGATCGTACCGTACGGTACAGTGTTACCTCCAGCATAGCGGTGTCCCATTACTTCCCCCATGCCCCCGGTAGCGCGGCTAGGAGGTGCGTTCGCATCCCCAACTTTTGTAGTAGGGGTAATGGCAGCAAGAGCTAAAGGTCCGACCAAAGCCTTACTTGTGAAATAAGGCTTTGCAGAGGCTTTGGTTGAAAGTGATCCAGAACCCCCATTGTATATACTACTGGCTCAGAATCTATATGTGTGAGTGCCGGTGCGCTGTCACATGGGCGAGAGACACAGAGTTCAGTTCATGTTGGATCGTCGCTGGTAGAGTAATCTAGATTTGCTGTGTTTGTGTATGAGACACTGCATCAATGGTTATAAACGGCTGTTAAGTTGACATGGCCGACATCAAGAAGAGAGCTGAGTGAAAGTGAAAGTCGAGGAGAACGTCTGGGTCAGTTTCTTCATCACAGTTCGTCCCCTGAAAACCAGAGTGTACTAAGTCACAAAAACCTATTTTCGAGAAATTCTATCTTGAAGTTTAGGACAACAATATCTTCTAAACTTTTCAATCGAATTCTTTCAAATTTTGCTCATGCATGTGACATGTTAAACACTATCTGTAACCTGTAACATATGTTTAAAAAGGCAGTTGAAACCGTAGCTGTGACTATCTGTAATCTCTACAATATGTTCATATAGGCAGTTGAGATCGAGCTGTGACTATCTGTAACCTGTAACATATGTTCATATAGACAGTTGTGACCAAGCTGTGACTATCTGTAACCTGTAACATATGTTCATATAGACAGTTGAGATCGAGCTGTGACTATCTGTAACCTGTAACATATGTTCATATAGACAGTTTGGACCGAGCTGTGACTATCTGTAACTTGTACCATATGTTCATATAGACAGTTTGGACCGAGCTGTGACTATCTGTAACCTGTAACATATGTTCATATAGACAGTTGAGGCCGAGCTGTGACTATCTGTAACCTGTAACATATGTTCATATAGACAGTTGAGATCGAGCTGTGACTATCTGTAACCTTTAACATATGTTCATATAGACAGTTTGGACCGAGCTGTGACTATCTGTAACCTGTAACACATGTTCATATAGACAGTTAAGGCCGAGCTGTGACTATCTGTAACCTGTAACATATGTTCATATTGACAGTTGAGATCGAGCTGTGACTATCTGTAATCTCTACAATATGTTCAAATAGTCAGTTGAGATCGAGCTGTGACTATCTGTAATCTCTACAATATGTTCATATAGGCAGTTGAGACCGAGCTGTGACTGTCTGTAACCTGTAACATATGTTCATATAGTCAGTTGAGATCGAGCTGTGACTATCTGTAACCTGTAACATATGTTCATATAGACAGTTTGGAGCGAGCTGTGACTATCTGTAACCTGTAACATATGTTCATATAGACAGTTTGGACCGAGCTGTGACTATCTGTAACCTGTAACACATGTTCATATAGACAGTTGAGGCCGAGCTGTGACAATCTGTAACCTGTAACATATGTTCATATAGACAGTTGAGATCGAGCTGTGACTATCTGTAACCTTTAACATATGTTCATATAGACAGTTTGGACCGAGCTGTGACTATCTGTAACCTGTAACACATGTTCATATAGACAGTTGAGGCCGAGCTGTGACTATCTGTAACCTGTAACATATGTTCATATAGACAGTTGAGATCGAGCTGTGACTATCTGTAACCTTTAACATATGTTCATATAGACAGTTTGGACCGAGCTGTGGCTATCTGTAACCTGTAACACATGTTCATATAGACAGTTTGGACCGAGCTGTGACTATCTGTAACCTGTAACATATGTTCATATAGACAGTTCGGACCAAGCTGTGACTATCTGTAACCTTTAACATATGTTCATATAGACAGTTTGGACCGAGCTGTGACTATCTGTAACCTGTAACATATGTGCATATAGACAGTTCGGACCAAGCTGTGACTATCTGTAACCTGTAACATATGTTCATATAGACAGTTCGGACCAAGCTGTGACTATCTGTAACCTGTAACATATGTTCATATAGACAGTTCGGACCAAGCTGTGACTATCTGTAACCTGTAACATATATTCATATAGACAGTTCGGACCAAGCTGTGACTATCTGTAACCTGTAACATATGTTCATATAGACAGTTCGGACCAAGCTGTGACTATCTGTAACCTTTAACATATGTTCATATAGACATTTTGGACCGAGCTGTGACTATCTGTAACCTGTAACATATGTTCATATAGACAGTTTGGACCGAGCTGTGACTATCTGTAACCTGTAACACATGTTCATAAAGGCAGTTGAGACCGAGCTGTGACTATCTGTAACCTGTAACATATGTTCATATAGACAGTTTGGACCGAGTTGTGACTATCTGTAACCTCTCTAATATGTTCACAGGTGTGTCTGCTGGTACGTGGAGTGACGTGCACAGTGACAATGACATAATTGATTCTGGACAAACAATTGTGGACATGGTAATGTTGTGACAGTTGCTACCATTAGATCATGGGCGATACCGCGTAAATAAAGATATCCAGCATTATATATCGGGTGTCCCCCAATAAGTGAACCGGTTTTTGACAAGTATTTTATCAGTGATAGATAAACTGAATTTCTTTAAACTTTCACAAAGTAACCCTGAAAAAATGCAATGCCATATGGGAAAACTCACTGATTTCAGTCTATGCTCAGTGTGGCCTCCATCTTCCTCCACAACTAAACGAAGCCGTTTCTTCCAAGCAGAAAGGCTTTTACGTATTTCTTCCACCGACATCTCCTCCCATGGCATAATTATCCTGTCCTTTAACGCCTGCTCGGTCAATCTGTCTCTCCCACATTGGTAAACTTTCTCCTTTAGAGAGTCCCATATTTTTGGACATGCTGTTTTGAATTTGACAATACTCTCATAAAATCAGTGACCAATCCCTTAGATATGTTGTAGATATGTTGTAGATATGTTGTAGACATGTTGAAGATACCCTATGGTTACTCTGTGATTTTTTTTTAACAAATTCGGTTTATCTATCGCTGAGAAAATACTTGTCAAAAACCGGGTTACATTTTTTTGGGACACCCGATAAAATCATTTCTGGAAGCGTGTAATTAATTGGCAAACACATACCATATGACGTTACGTCAAGAACAGCAAGTGTGTGAAGATTGTCGATACTCCTTCATATCCAACCATTCCATAGGATGTTGATCTACTTTCGGCTGTTGGCAATTTATAACCTGTTTTATTTTAATATATTGTAATGTCTTCTGTAGTTAAAATATAATAAATTTACATACTAGTTTTATGTTCATAACTGCGATAATCTAGTTGTTTTACTGTCCTGTTACAGAGTACATGCTGCTTGGTAAATATTACCACTGACTTAGTTGACATGACCACCGGCATCCTAGCTCGCACTAAACTTGTAATGTACATATATTTATGGCGAATTCAAACTTCTTTTACTCACGACATGGCTGAAATGTTGAAGATGTCACTGTAAATGTTAACTCACTCACTCACTCATATACTGCCTGAGCCATTTCATGAAGAAACCCGTCAAGATCCGGGTTAGCATTGATCTTCAGCAACCCATGCTTGTCGTAAGAGGCGACTAACGGGATCGAGTGGTCAGGCTCGCTGACTTTGTTGACACATGTCATCGGTTCCCAGTTGCGTAGATAGATGGTCATGCTGTTGATCACTGGATTGTCTGGTCCAGACTCGAATATTTACAGACAGCCGCATATATCTGGAATATTGCTGAGTGCGGCGTAAACTAAACTCACTCACTCACTCATTTCAAAAAGCTTAAAAACTGTTGTTGCTTGGGAAATATTTTCACTGACTTAGCTGGCATGACCAGTGACATCCTATTTTGCAGTAACACTGTCACTCTTCTGCTTGCATGTACATAATAACATTTCGGTGGATTTTTCCTATTCAACATATGTTAATATTGAGGCGCTGCACAGCCTGAGCCTATTTAATTCTGTTCACGTGTTCATTGTTCACGTGACATTTAGAGTCGTCACGTACCTCACGATGTTGGTAATTTGTATAACACGCAATAAATTGACATTGACACGAAATCAGGGATTTTATATTTATTGACAGGAGCATATTACCGACAATTAAATCGCCTTCTTTACGTGACACACACGTAGGCAGTGGGCTCATAGCGCATGCCCAGAGGACACGACTGTACCCAATAGTTGCCTGCCACGTCACAATGTATAAACTTGGACTGGTCAGGATGTGGGTAGAACATAATAGCAGACCCCGCCACACATGGGTTGTGGACAGTGACAGGCTGGGGTGTGGACGGGTCGAACTCATGGAGGAAGTCGGCCACGCACGTCTTCGCGATGTCGTTCCAGAGGAAGTTGGTGTCGCAGTGCTGTACCCAGGCACCGCCCCACACGTCACAGTGGATAAACGTGTGTTTCTCCTGGGGGTAGGGGAAGAAGAATTCGTCCTTCTGTATCATCTGGGGTGTGCAGGGATTCTGGATGTTGGAGGGGAGGAGTGTGCCCCCGCTCTGGACGGAAACGCTTGCAAACCCACACGACATAGTTTCCTGAAACAGAGAACACCTTTCCTTTATTACCTACCCTGAATCCACCCAGACATACATTACCTTAACTGAATCTTCCAAAACATACATTACCTACCCTGAATCCACCCTGACAAACACCACCTACCCTGAATCCACCCAGACCCACATTACCTACCTTGAATCCTCCCAGACATACATTACCTACCCTTAATCCACCCAGACATACATTACCTACCCTGAATCCACCCTGACAAACACCTCCTACCCTGAATCCGAGCCAGACACACATTACCTGTATTGAATCCACCAAGAAATACATTACCTACCTTGAATCTTCCCAAACATACATTACCTACCCCTTAATCCACCCAGACATACACCACCTACCCCGATTCCACCCAGACACACATTACCTACGTTGAATCGTCCAAAACATACATTAACTACCCTGAATCCATCCTGAGAAACACCACCTACCCTGAATCCACCCTGACAAATAACACCTACCCTGAATCCACCAAGACACACATTACCTATCTTGAATCCACCCAGACATACATTACCTACCCTGAATCCACCCTGACAAACACCACCTACCCTGAATCCACCCAGACACACATTACCTACCTTGAATCCACCAAGAAATACATTACCTACCTTGAATCTTCCCAAACATACATTACCTACCCCTTAATCCACCCAGACATACACCACCTACCCCGATTCCACCCAGACACACATTACCTACGTTGAATCGTCCAAAACATACATTAACTACCCTGAATCCATCCTGAGAAACACCACCTACCCTGAATCCACCCTGACAAATAACACCTACCCTGAATCCACCAAGACACACATTACCTACCTTGAATCCACCCAGACATACATTACCTACCCTGAATCCACCCTGACAAACACCACCTACCCTGAATCCACCCAGACACACATTACCTACCTTGAATCCACCAAGAAATACATTACCTACCTTGAATCTTCCCAAACATACATTACCTACCCTGAATCCACCCAGACAAACATCACCTACCCCGAATCCACCCTGACATACATAACCTACGTTGAATCTTCCCAAACATACATTAACTACCGTGAATCCATCCTGAGAAACACCACCTACCCTGAATCCACCCTGACAAATACCACCTACCCTAAATCCACCCAGACATACATTACCTACCCTCGATCCAGCCAGACATACATTAACTAGCCTGAATCCACCCTGACAAACACCACCTACCCTGAATACACCAAGACACACGTTACCTACCCTGACTCCACCAAGAAATACATGACCTACCTTGAATCCACCCTGACAAACACCACCTACCCTGACTCCACCAAGACACACGTTACCTACCCTGACTCCACCAAGAAATACATTACCTACCTTGAATCCACCCTGACAAACCCCACCTACCCTGAATACACCAAGACATACATTACCTTCCTTGAATCTACACAGACAAACATTACCTACCCATGAATCCACCCACACATGCATTACCTACCCTGAATCCACCCAGACATACACTACCTGCCCTGAATCCACCAAGACATACATTACCTACCCTGAATCCACCATGACATACATTACTAACCCTGAATCCACCCAGACAAACATTACCTACCCTGAATCCACCCAAACATACATTACCTACACTGAATCCACCCAGATAGACAATACCTACCCTAAATCCACCCAGACATACACTACCTGCCCTGAATCCACCCAGACAAACATCCACTACCCTGAATCCACCAAGACATACATTACTTACCCTGAACCCACCTAGAAATATATTACCTACCATGAATCCACCCACACATACACTACCTTCCCTGAATCCATCCAGACATACATTACTTACCCTGAATCTACCCAGACATGCATCACCTGCCCTGAACCCACCTAGAAATATATTACCTACCATGAATCCACCCACACATACACTACCATCCCTGAATCCATCCAGACATACATTACTTACCCTGAATCCACCCAGACATACATTACCTGCCCTGAATCCACCCAGACATACACCACCTACTCTGAATCCACCCTGACATACATGACCTACCATGAATCCACCCACACATACACTACCTACCCTGAATCCACCCACACATACATTACCGTCCCTGAATCCACCCAGACATACATTACCTATCCTGAATCCACCCAGATATACATTACCTGCCCTGAATCCACCCAGACATACATTAGCTACCCTGAGTCCACCCAAACATAAATTACCTACCCTGAATCCACCCAGACATACACTACCTGCCCTGAATCCACCCAGACATATATTACCTACCCTGAATCCACCCAGACATACATTACCTTCCCTGAGTCCACCCTGACATACATTACCTACCCTGAATCCACCCAGACATACATTACCTACCCTGAATCCATCCAACATACATTAACTACCGTGAATCCATCCTGAGAAACACCACCTACCCTGAATCCACCCTGACAAATACCACCTACCCTAAATCCACCCAGACATACATTACCTACCCTCGATCCAGCCAGACATACATTAACTAGCCTGAATCCACCCTGACAAACACCACCTACCCTGAATACACCAAGACACACGTTACCTACCCTGAATCCACCAAGAAATACATGACCTTCCTTGAATCCACCCTGACAAACACCACCTACCCTGAATACACCAAGACATACATTACCTTCCTTGAATCTTCCCAAACATATATTACCTACCCTGAATCCACACAGACAAACACATCCTACCCATGAATCCACCCACACATGCCCTGAATCCACCCACACATACACTACCTGCCCTGAATCCACCCACACATACATTACTTACCCTGAATCCACGCACACATAAATTACCTGCCCTGAATCCACCTAGACATACATTACCTGCCCTGAATCCACCTAGACATACATTACTTACCCTGAATCCACGCACACATAAATTACCTGCCCTGAATCCACCTAGACATACACTACCTACCCTGAATCAACCCAGACAAACACCACCTACCCTGAATCCACCCAGACATACTGAAGAAGAAATGCGACGTGCAGATGACCACGTGATCAGGAAGAATTCGTGTGATGATTTGATGTGACTATCACACCCATAATACTGTACTATAGCAGTGTTCAGATTGATGAGACGTTTATATACACTCCCAAAAAGAAACGCATATAGGAATTTCAACTGTATTTTTATGTTTATTTTGAAACATCTTGTAGGCTTTATGAATCAATGAAATATAGCGAAATTGCACACTGGGAATGCAGACTTATCCGTCTTTGGCACTCGAGGAAAGTCAGTTTGAGGTGAGGTGAGGTGAAATTGGGTTTAACGTCGTGCTTGAGAATGTTTCGCTCATAAGACGACGTGCATGCGTGTGTATGTGTATGTGAATTGTGTATTCTGTGACAATACACGCCGAAATTGAAAATCATGCTGTTAAATACGGGTATTTTCCGGTTGGTGCGTTTTGTTGTGATGTTTCAAAACATAAACACCATAGGACTCATAAACAGAGGAAAACCTTTTGTGAAATGAATCACGTTTTAATTCATTGCTACATGAAATTGCTATTTTCATGATGCGTTTCTTTTTTGGGAGAGTATATTTCTGTTATGATCTTAGTCCTAAACACCATGACGTTCTGGAAAAAGCGAGTGAGTGAGTTTAGTTTTACGCCGCACTCAACAATATTCCAGTTATATGTCGGCGGTCTGTAAGAAGCACTGAAGAAGGTTACTGAAGATCAGTTCTAATTCGGATCTTCACGGGTTCTGGAAAAAGTAATGTGACGTTACAATACTGTTACATCCTTGAAGCGAGCTTTCACTGACTTTACATCAGACTATTATACATGGGCAGGATGACATGGCAGCGTTTATCAAACACTTCGATTTTCTCTTCGAAAATCAAGTGATTTTTTTGGTCCGATCTGTGTTAGGTCCAGCTCCACAAATCTACTCCAAGAACAAATTCAGACACTCCTGTGGAAGCAGGGACAGGTCTCAGGCCCTCGTGTCTTTGAGAAGATTAAAGATTAAAAAAATAAATACATTTTTTAGATGACCCCCGACTCGTGATTGGTCAACGCTTGCAAATCTGCACATTCTTTATACATTCGCGGCAATTTTTCTTTCATTGACTGCTTAATGTTAGAACATTTTTTGAGCAATGGTTGCTCAAAAGAAAGCATCAGCTGTAAATGTCTCCTTAACAAACATCAACCAACCAGAGGGCTTGCTTCGACCACACACCCGTTTTGTGCGGATATATCGTCATCCATTTGTGTCCAGATCGTTTAGTTGAGGGTCAAATCGGGTTTCTGTCGACTTGCAGAAATAACAATAAAGAATTGGTAGGTGTCATGAGTGGTGATCGATACTCCAATCATCCATGATTATGTTTACATTAAGTTTTCATCGATTACATGCGATGATAGCGTAGCGATCGGCAAAGCAGGCGGACGGGGTACACCGAAGTGTCCGGCCTTGTCACTATGTATTGTACTGTGGAGTATTTCGAGTCGGGGGTCATCATAAAACAATCTTGTTTTTCAAATCTTTAATCTTCGCAAAGACACGAGGGCCTGTGGGACAGGGGCCGTCCATCACGCCGTTCACCTTGTTGAAGATGTCGTGGCCGGGGCACATGGTGACATACATCTTCCCGGTCAGGTCGCACTTGATGAACATGCTGGAGTCAAACGGGTGAGGGTGGACGAACACGCCGTTGTTGATGCTGTCGGGGGTGCAGGGGTTGGCGAGGTCGCCCCAGGTATCTGGAATGATCAGATATAAGTTTGAAAAACAGGGGAGACAACTGCGATGTTAGGTGCGATTAGGTGGCGACAGGTGTGTGCATCCATCCATTCACCACTCCATGCTTCAACACGGTAGAAATAGCTTTACCGTAACGTTGCTATTGTACGATAAAGAAGCTGATCATCCATAAAGACGTGTCATTCCTATTGCTTGCAACTTCTAACAGAATAAGTATCATCTTTTGAAATCTGTTGGTATGGCGCCGACGGCGGATATAGCTACCCACAGTGCGCTCCCCGAAAACACACCACTGACACGTGGGGGGCACCCCACTGCCATGAACCATTAACTACGTAGTGAGCTGTTGAGAAATGCACAGATGAGTCATACATAATATGTTGATACGTACTGTTGGCACAGATGATATATTGATACGTACTGATGTCACAGATGAGTCACACGTGATATATTGATACGTAATGGTGTCACAGATGAGTCACACATGATATATTGATACGTACTGGTGTCACAGATGAGTCACACATGATATATTGATACGTACTGGTGTCACAGATGAGTCACACATGATATATTGATACGTACTGTAGTCACAGATGAGTCACACATAACCTATTTATACGTACTGCCGTCACAGATGAGAGTCTTCACCTCTGCATGGATGTAGTCCTGTTTCGTGCAGTTTCTTAACACACCGTTTTCCCTGCACAGTATTTGGATGTCTGCAACACACAACAGACATGTACCACAACCAATGTAGGCCCTCTGTCCACTACTGACTAGGAGATGTTTGATGGGCATTTAGAAGTTGGTAGGGTAATACAACACACTTGATATGGATGTGCAACTTCTTCAGTATTTACACACGACGTTTCTGGGCTAATACTTGTCCCTTTATCAGGTGAATAGCAGTCAATAGTTACAGAGTGATATAGAGTCTTACAGGAAGCCACAGAGTTGTATAGTTACAGAGGGATATAGATTCTTACAGGAAGCCACAGAGTTGTATAGTTACAGAGGTATATAGAGTATTACAGGAAGCCACAGAGTTGTATAGTTACAGAGGTATATAGAGTCTTACAAGAAGCCACAGAGTTGTATAGTTACAGAGGGATATAGAGTCTTACAGGAAGCCACAGAGTTGTATAGTTACAGAGGTATATAGAGTCTTACAGGAAGCCACAGAGTTGTATAGTTACAGAGGTATATAGAGTCTTACAGGAAGTCACAGAGTTGTATAGTTACAGAGGGATATAGAGTATTACAGGAAGCCACAGAGTTGTATAGTTACAGAGTGATATAGAGTCTTACAGGAAGCCACAGAGTTGTATAGTTACAGAGGTATATAGAGTCTTACAGGAAGCCACAGAGTTGTATAGTTACAGAGTGATATAGAGTCTTACAGGAAGCCACAGAGTTGTATAGTTACAGAGGTATATAGAGTCTTACAAGAAGCCACAGAGTTGTATAGTTACAGAGGGATATAGAGTCTTACAAGAAGCCACAGAGTTGTATAGTTACAGAGTGATATAGAGTCTTACAGGAAGCCACAGAGTTGTATAGTTACAGAGTGATATAGAGTCTTACAGGAAGCCACAGAGTTGTATAGTTACAGAGGTATATAGAGTCTTACAGGAAGCCACAGAGTTGTATAGTTACAGAGGTATATAGAGTATTACAGGAAGCCACAGAGTTGTATAGTTACAGAGGTATATAGAGTCTTACAGGAAGCCACAGAGTTGTATAGTTACAGAGGTATATAGAGTCTTACAGGAAGCCACAGAGTTGTATAGTTACAGAGGGATATAGAGTCTTACAGGAAGCCACAGAGTTGTATAGTTACAGAGGTATATAGAGTCTTACAGGAAGCCACAGAGTTGTATAGTTACAGAGGTACTAGAGTATTACAGGAAGCCACAGAGTTGTATGGTTACAGAGGGATATAGAGTATTACAGGAAGTCACAGAGTTGTATAGTTACAGAGGGATATAGAGTATTACAGGAAGTCACAGAGTTGTATAGTTACAGAGGGATATAGAGTATTACAGGAAGCCACAGAGTTGTATAGTTACAGAGTGATATAGAGTATTACAGGAAGCAACAGAGCTGTATGGTTACAGAGGTATATAGAGTATTACAAGAAGCCACAGAGTTGTATAGTTACAGAGGGATACAGAGTATTACAGGAAGCCACAGAGTTGTATAGTTACAGAGGGATATAGAGTATTACAGGAAGCCACAGAGTTGTATAGTTACAGAGGTACTAGAGTATTACAGGAAGCCACAGAGTTGTATGGTTACAGAGGTATATAGAGTATTACAGGAAGCCACAGAGTTGTATAGTTACAGAGGGATATAGAGTATTACAGGAAGCCACAGAGTTGTATGGTTACAGAGGTATATAGAGTATATATAGTATGTGCCACAACTCTGTGACTTCCTGTACGTACTATGTATACTTCTGTAACTACTGACTGCCATTCTCCTGCTGAAGGGGCACGTATTAGCCTAGAAACGTCGTGTGTAAATAATATAGAAGTTGCACATGCATATCAAGTGTGTTGTATTACTGACTGAGTTCTTGTACAAAGCAAGGTGCCATCCGGAGAGGAGGTCTTCATACATGATGCAGCCAACCATTTACAAAATCACAACCATCACGCAGCATACTGGAGTGCTGAATTACCTAGCTTCTTGTCTACAGACACTGAGTACTTGGCGTCCTGGCATTTAAGGAGCCCCGAGGCGGAGTCGGGAAGTTTGGTGCCGATGATGGTGACGTAGAGGGGCCTGCCGTCATGGGAGGCGCCCAGGGAGATGATGGCCGGCTGGCCGTCGGTAGCAGAGAACTTGTGGTTAAAGAAAGCTGGGCCGGGATTGGGTGTCTCAAATGACGTGTAGATATCCAGGATACCACACGTCACTTCCGCCTTCTGTCAAGGTCAAGGACAATTGATAAAGAGTGTGAATAGCAGCATGAAAGTAATGGTATTTAGTTCTAAGGCTGACTGACTGACTGAGTTTGGTTTTACGCCGCTTTTAGCAATATTCCAGCAACATCACGGCGGGGACACCAGAAATGGGCTTCACACATTGTACCCATGTGGGGATTCGAACCCGGGTCTTCGGCGTGACGAGCCAACGCTTTAACCACTTGACTACCCCACCGCCCGCTAGTTCTAAGGATTAGCTCAGTCGTGTTTTTCGAATTAACATTTCCCTTGCGGTTTAATTTATACAAGCTGATAAGTGATCAAGAAACGCTCCTCAGAAATGACATCTCCAGTTGCCATTGGGTGGGTCGGCGAGGTAGCCTATTGGTTAAGGTGTTCGCCCTTCACGCCGAAGACCAGGGTTCGATTCCCCACATGATCGAGGGAATTTTGTTTTATTAATACTCATAAAATAATAGGGCCATGGAAATAATGGTTTCATGACATTTGCTCGAACTGAGTGATTATAATCACGTCATACATCGATCTGGCAACTGGGACATCAACCTGAATTTCTTTTAGACGTGAACACCACTGCAACCTAACAAACACGACATCCCACTCCCACCCCAACTCTCCGGGACATAAACACCATTACCTACCACTACATCTCCACCCCCCACCCCCGACCCCAACACTCCGGGACATAAACACCAGAACCTACCACAACATCTCCACCCCCACCCCGAACCCAACACTCCGGGATATAAACACGTGCACCTACCACAACATCTCCACCCCACCCCTACCCCAAACACCTACCACATATCAACACTCCGGGACCTCCGGGACCTACACCAGAACCTACCACAACACCCCACCCCCACCCCAACACTCCGGGACATAAACACCAGAACCTACCACAACATCCCCACACACCCCTACCCCAAACCCAACACTCCGGGACATAAACACGTGCACCTACCACATCATCTACACTCCCCATCCCCCACCCCAACACTCCGGGACATAAACACCAGAACCTACCACAACATCTCCACCCCCACCCCGAACCCAACACTCCGCGACATAAACACGTGCACCTACAACATCTCCACCCCCTACCCCAAACACAACACTCCGGGACATAAACACCAGAACCTACCACAACATCTCCCCCTCCGGACTGAAAGTGCCACTCGTGATCAATCTTGATGGTGGTCTTCTCGGTGATGTTGGGCATGAGTTGCTTGACGATCGTTGTGTTGGCGTTCATGGTGATGTTGCTATAGACGATGGGAGCTGAAATGTTCAAATTCAGTCTGACAAACGTTCCCAATTCCTTGAGCTTGTACTTAAGACGACTAAATCTGAAGTCGTGAAGTTTTCCAGACCGCCCTGCTTGTTGTTTATGGTATTAATCACTTTCAGGCTACCGAAACTGGCTATTGTGTTAACATATTACATCTGTCAGTGTCTCACCTGATTGAACTCATTTACAGGCTACCGAAACTGGCTATCGTGTTAAAATACTACAGCTGTCAGTGTCTCACCTGATTGAACTCATTTACAGGCTACCGAAACTGGCCATTGTGTTAAAATACTACAGCTGTCAGTGTCTCACCTGAGCAGGAACCTTTCCTCATCTCATTGAGGAGACTGTCGATCTCTGAGAAGTTCTCCAGGACGAACACATGCGTACAGTTGGGGTCCGAGGCTACAGCCTGCAGCTCTCGTCGGTTGATGGAGCCGATACCTGCAGAAAGAGTGGGCGGGAACACAGTAAATCAGCGTCTCTGATTAGGGGCACTGAAAGTGGGAGGGGACACAGTAAATCAGCGTCTCTGATTAGGGGCACTGAAAGGGAGCGGGGACACAGTTAATCAGCGTCACTGATTAGGGGGACTGAAAGTGGGTGGGAACACAATAAATCAGCGTCTCTGATTAGGGGCACCGAAAGTGGGCGGGAACACAATAAATCAGCGTCTCTGATCCTGGACATTGAGGTAAGCGGGGACACAGTAATCAGCGTCTCTGATTAGGGGCACTGAAAGTGGGAGGGGACACAGTAAATCAGCGTCTCTGATTAAGGACACCGAAAGTGGGCGGGAACACAATAAATCAGCGTCACTGATTAGGGGCACTGAAAGGGGGCGGGGACACAGTTAATCAGCGTCACTGATTAGGGGGACTGAAAGTGGGTGGGAACACAATAAATTAGCGTCTCTGATTAGGGGCACCAAAAGTGGGAGGGGACACAATAAATCAGCGTCTCTGATTAGGGGGACTGAAAGTGGGCGGGAACACAGTAAATCAGCGTCTCTGATTAGGGGCACCGAAAGTGGGCGGGAACACAGTAAATCAGCGTCTCTGATTAGGGGCACTGAAAGTTGGCGGGGACACAGTAAATCAGCGTCTCTGATTAGGGGCACCGAGGTAAGCGGGGACACAGTTAATCAGCGTCTCTGATTAGGGGCACTGAAAGTGGGCGGGAACACAGTAAATCAGCGTCTCTGATTAGGGGCACCGATAGTGGGTGGGAACACAGTAAATCAGCGTCTCTGATTAGGGGCACCGAAAGTGGGCGGGAACACAATAAATCAGCGTCTCTGATAAGGGGGACTGAAAGTGGGCAGGAACACAATAAATCAGCGTCTCTGATCCTGGACACCGAGGTAAGCGAGAACACAATAAATCAGCGTCTCTGATCCTGGACACCGAGGTAAGCGAGAACACAATAAATCAGCGTCTCTGATGCTGGACACCGAGGTAAGGGGGGACACAGTAATCAGCGTCTCTGATTAGGGGCACTGAAAGTGGGTGGGAACACAGTAAATCAGCGTCTCTGATTAGGGGCACCGAAAGTGGGCGGGAACACAATAAATCAGCGTCTCTGATTAGGGGGACTGAAAGTGGGCGGGAACACAATAAATCAGCGTCTCTGATTAGGGGGACTGAAAGTGGGCGGGAACACAATAAATCAGCGTCTCTGATCCTGGACACCGAGGTAAGCGAGAACACAATAAATCAGCGTCTCTGATCCTGGACACCGAGGTAAGCGAGAACACAATAAATCAGCGTCTCTGATGCTGGACACCGAGGTAAGGGGGGACACAGTAATCAGCGTCTCTGATTAGGGGCACTGAAAGTGGGCGGGAACACAGTAAATCAGCGTCTCTGATTAGGGGCACCGAAAGTGGGCGGGAACACAGTAAATCAGCGTCTCTGATTAGGGGCACTGAAAGTTGGCGGGGACACAGTAAATCAGCGTCTCTGATTAGGGACACCGAGGTAAGCGGGGACACAGTTAATCAGCGTCTCTGATTAGGAGCACTGAAAGTGGGCGGGAACACAGTAAATCAGCGTCTCTGATTAGGGGCACCGAAAGTGGGTGGGAACACAGTAAATCAGCGTCTCTGATTAGGGGCACCGAAAGTGGGCGGGAACACAATAAATCAGCGTCTCTGATTAGGGGGACTGAAAGTGGGCGGGAACACAATCAATCAGCGTCTCTGATTAGGGGGACTGAAAGTGGGCGGGAACACAGTAAATCAGCATCATATGAATACCCGGAAAGCGACAGTGGACGTGGTTACATGGTGAAGTATTATACAGATCAGGGTCAGTTCCTTGTGAGGTCAGGTCATGGTCAGATCACCTTATGTTTTGTGACATCATTGTCAAGTAAGACGTCCTTTGACAAGTCAATCAGCATCATGTAGTGCAACGTACCGACGGTGAAGAATATGATGCCCTTGCGCTTTGCCCTCTCTGCAGCTTCAACGGTGAGGCTGAAATCATTAGACGCCCCGTCAGTCAACAAAATGGCCACCTTTGGTACATCTGGTCTGGCCCCGTTTCTGGAGTCGAACACGTGATCAGCTGTAACAGAAGACGTGTTGTGAAGTAAGCTGTGTTTGAAGAGATTTCGATGGGTGAGCGAGCGACACATTTAGCAGTTTTCCAGCTGGGTCACTTAGGTTTAACCGGGACTTCTAACTACGATGCAGCCACGTCGACAATCGAACCCTTGCCTTCGGAGTGAGTGAGATAAGGTTTACGCCTCTTTTAGCAATTTTCAAGCATTAACACGGCTGGGGACACCAGAAGTGGGCTTCAGACATTGTATCCATGTGGGGAATCGAGCCCGGGTCCGGGGTGACGAGCAACCGCTATAGGAACTAGGCTACCCCGCCTCCCCTGGGAAGCATTGTTCTCATTACATCGTGGACATATCTAGGCTCGTGTTGCTGCCTGTTGCTATGTTTCTGTAGTGGCGGTAGGGTAGTCTAGTGGTTAAAGCGTTCGCTCGTCACCCCGAAAACATAAGTTCGATTCTCGCTCGCTCGCTCACTCACTCACGCACTCACTCACTATACATATGAAAGCACGTGAATGTTGTGATTCACGCCCAGATACTCTAATTCCTCTATTTTGTTTTCTACAACACAGTACACAAGAACCACCATACGTTATGACAGTTCTTGATGAACCTACTGGCCAGATCAATGGCATCAAATGTGTGGGTGCCGCCGTCATCCTTCTTGATACGCGCGATGGCATCAACGACTTCAGACTTGTTGGAGTACGTGTTAAAGTAGAAGGACACCCGCGACGCAGTCCCGTAAACGACGGCGGCGAAGCGGGTGGCGTCCGGGCCGAAGTCGAGAGCCCTGGTGATGTTTTGTATGAACATGAGCATAGTGATGTAGTCGGTGAAGTAGATGCTGCCGCTGCTGTCGATGATAAACGCCAGGTCCAGCTGCCCTTTACAGTCTACAGGACAAGAAGAAGGGGATCAGATAACAGTTACAGTATGTACCTGGTAACAGATTCCATCGCTATCAAGTACTAACCCCCACGTCAACATAGCCTTCAAAAAGATGGCATAGCCATCAGTGTCTGAGATGAGCCCGATGAACAGCACCCCAGCTGACTTAGATCTACTCTACTCAACCTCAGATAAAGTCCAACAGGCATCATTGCTTAAGGCATGAGCAACTCAGCTCTATATATAACCCGCCAGTCATCACTGAGGGGGTCTAACATCCAGAGGACTAATCTCACCAGCTAAAGCCTATTCTACTCAACCCTATATGGATCCTAACCTAAATCACATTACGGCCTACTCACCTCAACCATAGAGAGAGCCTAACCTCCATCACACTGCGGCCTACTCACCTCAACCATAGAGAGAGCCTAACCTCCATCACACTGCGGCCGTCTCACCTCAACCATAGAGAGAGCCTAACCTCCATCACACTGCGGCCTACTCACCTCAACCATAGAGAGAGCCTAACCTCCATCACACTGCGGCCTACTCACCTCAACCATAGAGAGAGCCTAACCTCCATCACACTGCAGCCTACTCACCTCAACCATAGAGAGAGCCTAACCTCCATCACACTGCAGCCTACTCATCTCAACCATAGAGAGAGCCTAACCTCCATCACACTGCGGCCTACTCACCTCAACCATAGACAGCCTAACCTCCATCACACTGCGGCCTACTCACCTCAACCATACAGAGAGCCTAACCTCCATCACACTGCAGCCTACTCATCTCAACCATAGAGAGAGCCTAACCTCCATCACACTGCAACCGTCTCACCTCAACCATAGAGAGAGCCTAACCTCCATCACACTGCGGCCTACTCATCTCAACCATAGAGAGAGCCTAACCTCCATCACACTGCGGCCTACTCATCTCAACCATAGAGAGAGCCTAACCTCCATCACACTGCGGCCGTCTCACCTCAACCATAGAGAGAGCCTAACCTCCATCACACTGCGGCCTACTCACCTCAACCATACAGAGAGCCTAACCTCCATCACACTGCAGCCTACTCATCTCAACCATAGAGAGAGCCTAACCTCCATCACACTGCGGCCGTCTCACCTCAACCATAGAGAGAGCCTAACCTCCATCACACTGCAGCCTACTCATCTCAACCATAGAGAGAGCCTAACCTCCATCACACTGCGGCCTACTCACCTCAACCATACAGAGAGCCTAACCTCCATCACACTGCAGCCTACTCATCTCAACCATAGAGAGAGCCTAACCTCCATCACACTGCGGCCTACTCACCTCAACCATAGAGAGAGCCTAACCTCCATCACACACTGCGGCCTACTCATCTCAACCCATAGAGAGAGCCTAACCTCCATCACACTGCGGCCGTCTCACCTCAACCATAGAGAGCCTAACCTCCATCACACTGCGGCCTACTCACCTCAACCATAGAGAGCCTAACCTCCATCACACTGCGGCCGTCTCACCTCAACCATAGAGAGAGCCTAACCTCCATCACACTGCGGCCTACTCACCTCAACCATAGAGAGAGCCTAACCTCCATCACACTGCGGCCTACTCATCTCAACCATAGAGAGAGCCTAACCTCCATCACACTGCGGCCTACTCACCTCAACCATAGAGAGAGCCTGACCTCCATCACACTGCGGCCTACTCACCTCAACCATAGAGAGAGCCTAACCTCCATCACACTGCAGCCTACTCATCTCAACCATAGAGAGAGCCTAACCTCCATCACACTGCGGCCTACTCACCTCAACCATAGAGAGAGCCTGACCTCCATCACACTGCGGCCGTCTCACCTCAACCATAGAGAGAGCCTAACCTCCATCACACTGCGGCGTACTCACCCCAAAGATAGAGAGAGCCTAACCTCCATCACACTGCGGCCTACTCACCCCAAAGATAGAGAGAGCCTAACCTCCATCACACTGCGGCCTACTCACCTCAACCATAGAGAGAGCCTAACCTCCATCACACTGCGGCCTACTCACCTCAACCATACAGAGAGCCTAACCTCCATCACACTGCGGCCGTCTCACCTCAACCATAGAGAGAGCCTAACCTCCATCACACTGCGGCCGTCTCACCTCAACCATACAGAGAGCCTAACTTCCATCACACTGCAGCCTACTCACCTCAACCATACAGAGAGCCTAACTTCCATCACACTGCGGCCTACTCACCTCAACCATAGAGAGAGCCTAACTTCCATCACACTGCAGCCTACTCACCTCAACCATACAGAGAGCCTAACTTCCATCACACTGCAGCCTACTCACCTCAACCATACAGAGAGCCTAACTTCCATCACACTGCGGCCTACTCACCTCAACCATACAGAGAGCCTAACCTCCATCACACTGCGGCCTACTCACCTCAACCATAGAGAGAGCCTAACCTCCATCACACTGCGGCCTACTCACCTCAACCATACAGAGAGCTTAACCTCCATCACACTGCGGCCTACTCACCTCAACCATAGAGAGAGCCTAACCTCCATCACACTGCGGCCTACTCACCTCAACCATACAGAGAGCCTAACTTCCATCACACTGCAGCCTACTCACCTCAACCATACAGAGAGCCTAACCTCCATCACACTGCGGCCTACTCACCTCAACCATACAGAGAGCCTAACCTCCATCACACTGCGGCCTACTCACCTCAACCATAGAGAGAGCCTAACCTCCATCACACTGCGGCCGTCTCACCTCAACCATAGAGAGAGCCTAACCTCCATCACACTGCGGCCTACTCACCTCAACCATAGAGAGAGCCTAACCTCCATCACACTGCGGCCTACTCATCCTAACCATAGAGAGAGCCTAACCTCCATCACACTGCGGCCTACTCACCTCAACCATAGAGAGAGCCTAACCCCCTTCACACTGCGGCCTACTCATCTTAACCACAACTGATGACTGATAATGTACACGATTATTTTTCAAGGATGTCGAATGCCTAACCTCCATCACACTGCGGCCGTCTCACCTCAACCATAGAGAAAACCTAACCTCCATCACACAGCGGCCTACTCACCTCAACCATAGACAAAGCCTAACCTCCATCACACTGCGGTCGTCTGATCTCAACCACAGAGAGCCTAACCTCCATCACACCTCGGCCTACACATCACCTCAACCATAGAGAGAGCCTAACCTCCATCACACTACGGCCGTCTCACCTCAACCATAGACAGAATAACCTCCATCACACTATGGCCTACTCATCTCAACCATAGAGAGAGCCTAACCTCCATCACAGACTAAGGCCTACTCGCCTCAACCGTAGAGAGCCTAACCTCCATCACACTGCGGCCTACTCACCTCAACCATAGACAGCCTAACCTCCATCACACTGCAGCCTACTCACTTCAACCATAGAGAGAGCCTAACCTCCATCACATTGCAGCCTACTCACCTCAACCATAGAGAGAGCCTAACCTCCATCACACTGCAGCCGTCTCACCTCAACCATAGAGAGAGCCTAACCTCCATCACACTGCAGCCGTCTCACCTCAACCACAGAGAGAGCCTAACCTCCATCACACTGCGGCCGTCTCACCTCAACCACAGAGAGAGCCTAACCTCCATCACACTGCAACCGTCTCACCTCAACCATAGAGAGAGCCTAACCTCCATCACACTGCAGCCGTCTCACCTCAACCATAGAGAGAGCCTAACCTCCATCACACTGCGGCCGTCTCACCTCAACCATAGAGAGAGCCTAACCTCCATCACACTGCAGCCGTCTCACCTCAACCATAGAGAGAGCCTAACCTCCATCACACTGCAGCCGTCTCACCTCAACCATAGAGAGAGCCTAACCTCCATCACACTGCAGCCGTCTCACCTCAACCATAGAGAGAGCCTAACCTCCATCACACTGCGGCCTACTCACCTCAACCATAGAGAGAGCCTAACCTCCATCACATTGCAGCCGTCTCACCTCAACCATAGAGAGAGCCTAACCTCCATCACACTGCGGCCGTCTCACCTCAACCATAGAGAGAGCCTAACCTCCATCACACTGCGGCCGTCTCACCTCAACCATAGAGAGAGCCTAACCTCCATCACATTGCAGCCGTCTCACCTCAACCATAGAGAGAGCCTAACCTCCATCACACTGCGGCCTACTCACCTCAACCATAGAGAGAGCCTAACCTCCATCACACTGCGGCCGTCTCACCTCAACCATAGAGAGAGCCTAACCTCCATCACACTGCGGCCGTCTCACCTCAACCATAGAGAGAGCCTAACCTCCATCACATTGCAGCCGTCTCACCTCAACCATAGAGAGAGCCTAACCTCCATCACACAGCAGCCGTCTCACCTCAACCATAGAGAGAGCCTAACCTCCATCACACTGCAGCCTACTCATCTCAACCATAGAGAGAGCCTAACCTCCATCACACTGCGGCCGTCTCACCTCAACCATACAGAGAGCCTAACCTCCATCACACTGCGGCCTACTCACCTCAACCATAGAGAGAGCCTAACGTCCATCACCGACTAAGTCCTCCATCATAAATGTCCTACACTACTCAACCCTGGATTGAGCCCAATCGCCATCACTGAATAGAGCCTACACTACGCTACCCTGGATAGAGTCCTATCGCCATCACTAAATAAGGCCTTCGATTCTCAACCCTGGATAGAGCCCTATCGCCATCACTAAATAAGGCCTACACTACTCCACCCTGGATAGAGCCCTATCGCCATCACTAAATAAGGCCTACGCTACTCTACCCTGGATAGAGCCCTATCGCCATCACTAAATAGGCCTACACTACCCGACCCTGGATAGAGCCCTATCGTCATCATTAAATAAAGGCCTACTCTACTCTACCCTGGATAGAGCCCTATCGCCATCACTAAATAAGGCCTACACTACTCTACAATGGATAGAGCCCTATCGCCATCACTAAATAAGGTCTACACTACGCTACCCTGGATAGAGCCCTATCGTGATCACTAAATAAGGCCTACTCTACTCTACCCTGGATAGAGCCCTATCGCCATCACTAAATAAGGCCTACACTACTCTACCCTTGATAGAGCCCTATTGCCATCACTAAATAAGGTCTACACTACGCTACCCTGGATAGAGCCCTATCGTCATCATTAAATAAGGCCTACTCTACTCCACCCTGGATAGAGCCCTATCGCCATCACTAAATAAGGCCTACACTACTCTACCCTTGATAGAGCCCTATTGCCATCACTAAATAAGGTCTTCACTACGCTACCCTGGATAGAGCCCTATCGCCATCACTAAATAAGGCCTACACTACTCTACCCTTGATAGAGCCCTATTGCCATCACTAAATAAGGTCTACACTACGCTACCCTGGATAGAGCCCTATCGTCATCACTAAATAAGGCCTACTCTACTCTACCCTGGATTGAGACCTATCGCCATCACTAAATAAGGCCTTCGATTCTCAACCCTGGATAGAGCCCTATCGCCATCACTAAATAAGGCCTACACTACTCCACCCTGGATAGAGCCCTATCGCCATCACTAAATAAGGCCTACGCTACTCTACCCTGGATAGAGCCCTATCGCCATCACTAAAAAGGCCTACACTACTCTACCCTTGATAGAGCCCTATCGTCATCACTAAAAAAAGGCCTACACTACTCTACCCTGGATAGAGTCCTATCGCCATCACTAAATAAGGCCTACACTACTCAACCCTGGATAGAGCCCTATCGTCATCACTAAATAAGGTCTACACTACTCTACCCTGGATAGAGCCCTATCGTGATCACTAAAAAAAGGCCTACACTACTCTACCCTGGATAGAGCCCTATCGTCATCACTAAATAAGGCCTACTCTACTCTACCCTGGATAGAGCCCTATCGCCATCACTAAATAAGGCCTACACTACTCTACCCTGGATAGAGCCCTATCGCCATCACTAAATAGGCCCACACTACTCGACCCTGGATAGAGCCCTATCGTCATCACTAAAAAAAGGCCTACACTACTCTACCCTGGATAGAGTCCTATCGCCATCACTAAATAAGGCCTACACTACTCAACCCTGGATAGAGCCCTATCGTCATCACTAAATAAGGCCTACACTACTCAGCCCTTGATAGAGCCCTATCGCCATCACTAAATAAGGCCTACACTACTCCACCCAGGATAGAGCCCTTTCGCCATCACTAAATAAGGCCTACACTACTCCACCCAGGATAGAGCCCTTTCGCCATCACTAAATAATGCTGATAACGCCAACTTTATTGTTTAGTTTGAACTCTCAACAGATTTTTAGCCTTGCTAGTGTCTCAGGCCTACGGTATTCCATCTAAGATATGTACAGCTTCCATACCGTCCTTGACGGAGTTGGCGGCACTGATGAAGTCGGAGTCAGGGCTGCCGAGGTGGTAGTAGTGTGACCACGTGTCGGCCTGCCCCACCAAGTCGCCGGGCATGGTGTTGATGAAGCCCAGCCTGATGAGCATGTAGAGGGATGCTGCCAGACCAGAGTACAAGGGCTTCCTCAGGTCCTGCCACTTGGTATCCTGCCATGTGATGTTGAAGGACGACTCGATCAGGGAGCATTCCTCGAACACGATGAACGGGCAGCGTCTGGTGGCGTTAAACTTCGCCTCGTCAACCTGGAGGGTGAAGGATTGAATGAGTATAAGAACGCCTGTCTGCGTCTGTATGTATGCATACACGTATGTACCAGTGTATCCGCCTGCCCACGCTAACAACGATGTGGTCGTGGTGTCCGTCACTGGTGGCTGCTGCAACACATAAGACGCTCGCAGTGCACATCTCGGTTACCGTGGTTACCGAGGGTTTGAAATCCATGTTGTACCACCCCAACGTTAGGGTGAGGTGAGGTGAGGTGAGGTAGGGTGAAATTGGGTTTAACATCGTGCTTGAGAATATTTCGCTCATATGACGACGTGCATGCGTGTATGTGTATGTGCGGCTGCTTGTACTAGCCCAGACTTAAGCTGGTTTTATAGTGCTAGCCCACTGAGATACCATGCCGCAGTGAAGCATGAATACCCAACTCAGACACATTATACTGACTCCGAGCCGACCAGTCCTTGTTGTACCCATTAATGCCGAACGCCAGGCAGGGACCAACAAGTACCATATTTTAACGTCTTTTGGTATGACGCGGTCGGGGATCGAACCTGCGACCTTCCACTCTCCGGGCGGACGCTCTAACCACAACACCACGGAGGCGGTCCCAACGTTAGGGAACTGATCGTGGCAGGACCATCTCACATACTGAGGAGATCTTCCAGAATCATTTTTCATTTTTTTTAAAGGCATTTTGAAGAGATTACACAAAAGAGAAATATTTATTGATGCCAACATCTATTAAATAAAGTTCATGAGGTTTCGATGTATATTATTCCCCTTTCAACGGGCATCTTACTCCGTGGTTCATCTGATAAACAAGTAGGACTATCCGCCGTGACGCCATGACCCTTATATAATAAGTTGGCCATTAGTTGTCCCCTGCTGTTATCTGGAGCCGACATGGAGCCGAGTCATCGTTTACGGCGACCCTGAACTGACCAACTACAATACATCTTAAAGTCAGATGACATACAGAGCCATATCTCAATGACCTTATGTATATATGCTGCGACTGCCAATCGGTCACCTCGTCCGCCATTACATTGACACGTAACGTGTACATTGTTCAAACACGTGCACAAGAAACACTCTCATTTTACACAACAACGACTCGATATAACGGAGATGATGTTTCATGTATTCTGATGCACGCACCTGCCAGATTCCCCCATGGTAGTCTTTCCTGTACGTCTTGGGGTCTTGGCCATCTTTGGACTCCGCATAAGCCAGACGCCGGAGAAAGAGCCTATCCTCGGGAAAGATGCAGTTACTACGGATCCTGTCCACCACCGTCTCCACGACGTCTTTTCCCTTCGACCCCGGCGACACAGTCAGGTCGACGTTCTGGCCAGCGACCGCGACGGCAAGTAATACCAGCAGAGCTCCAGACCGAACGTCCATGGTGCAGGCGCTGTCTGCCGGGGTGGCTGCAGGCTGGGGTATAAATATCGGGTGTTTCGGGTGGACTGGGCTTGAGTGGGTGGATCATTGTGAGTTACTAAGGCACCAGTGACATGTGTTCGCTGGATACGACGCAATGTAGGGCGGGGGTAGTGTTGATGTATAACCGCAGATAAGTTGGTTTATTTGACAATTTCACAGAGACGATAAACAACCCTTAATTGTTCGGGGGCTATTTGGGTGACAGAACAAACCGGGCCCTGTTTGTGGTGTGGCCACTGTTACGGTAGCCGTACACGTAGCCCAACTGCATGACGTCGAACGCTTAGTTTCCTCTCGTTTATCAGATTGTAAATCTGTTTGTATAGTTTGAAATGTCGTATATCACAGCCTACTGTGTTTGATCTGGTAGGCTCCCCCTGAATCACGCCTGGATCTTGTACACGCCGACACCCTAAACTCAGGGACGTCATGACAACCTTACCCCAACGGTCTGAGATTGCTGACATTTTAAATTTACGTCAGAATTCTCAGCGGGAGGAGAAATCCCACAAAGCCTTCTGTACGTGAATTGCACTCAGCGACAGTAACACTGTTCTGTGGCAAGCATAAACCATGTACATTTTTTCTCGTCACTCTATAGGGCTGAAATATTGCCGAGGTGACATTAAATTTTAACTCACTCATCAACCATGCTGTTGATGTATTGATATGTCCTGTCTATGTACTCGCAGGTTCGGCCAATCTACAGGCATCTGTCGATGTATTGATATGCCCTGTCAATGCACTCGCAGGTTCGGCCAATCTACAGGCATCTGTCGATGTACTGGCATGTTCTGACGATGGACTTGTACATACTCTCAATATGTTACTGCAAGTTCTAAATTTCTCTGACGCGTGAAGCTCCAAGGTGACTAACGGGATCAGGTGGTCAGCCGTGAAGGTCCGGGATAGAATGAACCTTCAGTAACCCATGATTGTCGTGAAGCTCCAAGGCGACTAACGGGATCGGGTGGTCAGGCTCGTTGGCTTGGTTGACCCATGTCCTCGATTCCCAGTTGCGCAGGTCGATGCTCATGCTGTCGATCAGTGGATTGTCTGGTCCAGACTCGATTATTTACAGACCGCCGCCATATAGCTGGAATATTGCCGAGTATGGCGTAAAATTCAACTCACTCACTTACTTACTCTAATAGATCATCAGCAACCCATGCTTGTCATAAGAGGAATCTCATGTGATCGAGGTGAGGGAAGGTGAAATGGGCTTTAACGTCGTACTTAAGAATATTTCGCTCATTTGAAGAAGTGCACGCGTGTGTATGTGTGGCTGCTTGTACAAGCCCAGACTTCAACAGGTTTTATAGTGCTAGCCCACTGAGATACCATGCCGCAGTTAAGCATGAATACCCCACTCAGACACATTATACTGACTCCGAGCCGACCAGTCCTTGTTGTACCCATTAATGCTGAGCGCCAGGCAGGGACCAACAAGTAGAATATTTTAACATCTTTTTTGGTATGACGCGGCCGGGTCAGGTTTGCGGACTTGGTTCACACGCCATCAAAGGCATAGATCGATGCTCATGAATTGACTGAGATGTACTAGCCATATACTTGCACTGGTTTGTCAATGAGCGAGTTAAAATTTTAAGTCACATCGTCAGTATATCAGGAATATAGTAAATAAATCAAGTTACAGATTTATAATAATTAAATGTAAATTTTTAAAGCCCTGTCAATGAACAGTATTATGTCAGTGTATGGATAGAATGTTGTGTGTGTTTGGTGGACATTTTTTTTTATCAACAGTTTAGTGCAATGATGTTTCAAACTGAAACAGATTCACAAAAGTTGAAAAACAAAACTAACTTTATTTTCATCACAAAAATCAACCGTAACTACTTCAAACACAATCTCTCTATTCCTGTAACCTTACATGACACTGACTGCACCGATATTTGTCTTGAAGGATGTACAAAGACATTGCTGTGAGTGAGAGGACACCGTCCTGGATGGCATCAGGGCCAGCTCACTCTGAAACTTGATGGGTGAGCGAGTGAGTGAGCGAGTCTGGTTTTACGTCGCTTTTACATTGCAATATTCCAGCAACATCACGGCAGGGGACATTAGAAATGGGCTTCACACATTTTACCCAAGTGGGGAATCTAAGTTGGGCCATCGTGGTGATGAGCGAACGCTTCAACCACTGGGCTACCCCACCGTCCCTCTCAACAATGGACAAGTGAGTGAGTGAGTCAGTACGTTTTCAAAACCAACATTAGGTCTGACAAGAATTTGTCACAAATATCCCATTGTCCATATCAGCCGTCAAGGTTATTTGAAAAAAACAACAGAAACAGGCCCTTCCATATCTTATCATTCATACATCAACATTGTGCTTCTGATGATCCGTGTTAAACAACAAACAAACAAAAACAAAGCACATCTAGCAAGCACATATTTTTCATTGACATGCATACCCAAAGCAGAAATAATTTGAAACAGAAAATGCCATGTAACACAAGTAAGAAAGTTACATGCAGCAAATTTGTCACACAAAGTCCCGTTTCTGGTTTAATGACCTTGACTCTTGCCTAAACAGTCTTAGCTGCAAACATAACTATATATAAACAAGTAAAGGATATAGTCATAAATGTGGAATGTTTAGGAACATGAATGTACTACTTTAGACTATCTTTGTAATGCACTATATTTCCATTGCTTAACATAATGGATCTTATCTGACTGGAAAAATGCCCTACAACTGTTTCAAGTTTTAATAAGAAATTCAAAATTTAAATCAAAATAATTTATGTCAACACCAGGAGAAGACATGTCAAAGGTGCACATCCTCGGCCTGGCAGTGTTAGAGGTGTTAACATACCCCAAACTGTATTTTGACATAATTTGAGAGAATCACAGGACATTTTGACTAGATCAGTCACCATGAATGTCTTTCTGAATACAGCTCCAAATAGTCATATACAGGAACTGTGATCAGAGGGACTTTCAGCTTCTCTGTCCAAGTGGATCTGAGAGAGTTAGACAGTACATGCTGTGGAGGAGGGCCACATGTACTTCCATACTAACGATGCAACCACTACATTCATCAGGCTTAAGTGGATCTTTAAGCATAAAGGTCAAGCACACTTTGCCCATGACCTTCACAGAGACAGACCTACAGAGAGATCACTCTTGAGCATGAAATATGACTTACAGGAAATCATTTTTCAGTCAACAAAGTAAAGCCTTAACTTGGAGGATGACCTTGACCTTCCAAAATGATTTCCTGGGTCATAAGGCAGTGGCAGGCTATATGGCCAAACATCACATGGTTTCACAATGAAATCGGTGTGTGAAAGAGCCACTGGCCCGCTTGCCCGTGGTTAGTAAAGATCAAGTCAGGCCAGTAAGTCTCCAGTCACTGGCTAGTGAATTTTCATGTGGTCATTTTGTATCTGCATTACCCTCTGACATAAGTTAAAACACTTTCTTAAATCATCCAAGATTATGGCCTGATAAAAATGTTCATCATATTAGCAGCTTAATGATGAAACCCATGGCATGCTGACAATATCTTATTCTCATCTATTTTTGCAATCTTTTGCTTACTTTCTTCATTCAAATTTTGGGGTAGTAAATTATTTTGTGGCCAAGTAACTTACAGGCATAGCTAGCCCGACTGGCTAGCAAAATTTGGAGACTGAATGACATTGCTTCATAATGAAAGTAGGTCATGCAGACTTTTGCAAGATTTTTGGCACTTATCATACACAAGAGTTCAAAACTATAAAACCAAAACATGAGCAGTAGTTTGTATAGGCAAAGCAATGAAAATGGCAAACACCCTTTTGGAATGACTTCACCGTGACCTTGACCTGGTGTGACACATAACCTTTCCAGATTGCAACCTTGTACAAGGAATGACTTCACCGTGACCATGACCTGGTGTGACACAGAACCTTTCCAGATTGCAACCTTGTACAAGGAATGACTTCACCGTGACCATGACCTGGTGTGACACATAACCTTTCCAGATTGCAACCTTGTACACAAGGAATGACTTCACCGTGACTTAGCCGTGACCTTGACCTGGTGTGACACAGAACCTTTCCAGATTGCAACCTTGTACAAGGAATGACTTCACCGTGACCATGACCTGGTGTGACACATCTTTCCAGATTGTAACCTTGTACAAGGAATGACTTAACCGTGACCTTGACCTGGTGTGACACATAACCTTTCCAGATTGTAACCTTGTACAAGGAATGACTTAACCGTGACCTTGACCTGGTGTGACACATAACCTTTCCAGATTGTAACCTTGTACAAGGAATGACTTCACCGTGACCTTGACCTGGTGTGACACATAACCTTTCCAGATTGTAACCTTGTACAAGGAATGACTTAACCGTGACCTTGACCTGGTGTGACACATAACCTTTCCAGATTGTAGATTGTACAAGGAATGACTTCACCTGACCTGTTCACCGTGACCTTGACCTGGTTGTGACATAACCTTTCCAGATTGTAACCTTGTACAAGGAATGACTTCACCGTGACCTTGACCTGGTGTGACACATAACCTTTCCAGATTGTAACCTTGTACAAGGAATGACTTCACCGTGAACTTGACCTGGTGACCTTGACCTGGTGTGACACATAACCTTTCCAGATTGTAACCTTTCAGATACAACCTTGAATGACTTCACCGTGACCTTGACCTGGTGTGACACATAACCTTTCCAGATTGTAACCTTGTACAAGGAATGACTTAACCATGACCTTGACCTGGTGTGACACATAACCTTTCCAGATTGTAACCTTGTACAAGGAATGACTTCACCGTGACCTTGACCTGGTGTGACACATAACCTTTCCAGATTGTAACCTTGTACAAGGAATGACTTCACCGTGACCTTGACCTGGTGTGACACATAACCTTTCCAGATTGCAACCTTGTACAAGGAATGACCAGTACTAAGCATCCTTCACAAACAGTAAAAGTTATGGTTTCCAAATGTTTGTCTAAGGACATCCCTGACCTGTCGGAGTGATACATATCGGAATTGTTGAAATGCAGCAGAAATAAACTTAAGACATAACCTTCCTGGCCCACTTTATGTTTCATGGTTTTACAGCCATACCATGATGGATGGTTTTACAGCCATACCATGATGGATGGTTTTACAGCCATACCATGATGGATGGTTTTACAGCCATACCATGATGGATGGTTTTACAGCCATACCATGATGGATGGTTTTACAGCCATACCATGATGGATGGTTTTACAGCCATACCATGATGGATGGTTTTACAGCCATATCATGATGGATGGTTTTACAGCCATATCATGATGGATGGTTTTACAGCCATACCATGACAGATGGTTTTACAGCCATACCATGACGGATGGTTTTACAGCCATACCATGACGGATGGTTTTACAGCCATACCATGCGGATGGTTTTACAGCCATACCATGCTTTGTTTTACGGATGGTTTTACAGTAGCATACCATGATGGATGGTTTAACAGCCATGGGATGATGGATGGTTTTACAGCCATACCATGATGGATGGTTTTACAGCCATACCATGCTTTGTTTTACAGCCATACCATGCTTTGTTTTACAGCCATACCATGCTTGGTTTTACAGCCATACCATGATGGATGGTTTTACAGCCATACCATAATGGATGTTTTTACAGCCATACCATGCTTTGTTTTACAGCTTTTACAGCCATACCATATCAAAATGAACATATAAAATAACAGTTGGAAAACAGGCAACACCAATAAACAGTTAATATGAACATAAACCAACAGACTGTGTTATCTTGCAAACTGTACTGATTTCTTTTCAAGCATAAAACAATTTTTTGCTAAAACAAGGACATCAAGAATTGATCAATTATCAATTAAACAACAAGATTCAAAGTCAGTTGAATAATACTTAGCATAAAAACCAAAAAATTCAACTATCTGTGATAAAACAAATACCGCGTAAAACTACTAACAATGAAAAAAAAAATGAACCAGTAAGAAAATGGCACTTATGGTTATTGGCAGTACACAAAGGGGCACCTGCCTTGACTTCAAGATAACAAAACAGGTAATCCTGGGCACTATCACCATGTGCAGTCAATTGGTGTGTGTTTTGGTGTGTGTGTGTGTGTGTGTGTCAACTGGGAAGTGCACGTGTGAGAACTGAGAATTCTAGGTGTTGAGTTAACTGGCAATTTCCATGTATTACGTTAACTGGGAATTCAGTGTGTTGAGTTAACTGTGAATGCTGGGTGTTGAGTTAACTGTGAATTCTGTGTGTTGATTTAACTGTGAATGCTGGGTGTTGAGTTAACTGTGAATTTAGTGTGTTGAGTAAACTGTGAATTTAGTGTGTTGAGTTAACTGTGAATTTAGTGTGTTGAGTCAACTGTGAATGCTGGGTGCTGAGTTAACTGTGAATTCTGTGTGTTGAGTTAATTGTGAATTTAGTGGGTTGAGTTAACTGTGAATTTAGTGTGTTGAGTCAACTGTGAATGCTGGGTGTTGAGTTAACTGTGAATGCTGGGTGTTGAGTTAACTGTGAATGCTGGGTGTTGAGTTAACTGTGAATTTAGTGTGTTGAGTTAACTGTGAATTCTGTGTGTTGAGTCAACTGTGAATGCTGGGTGTTGAGTTAACTGTGAATTCTATGTGTTGAGTTAACTGTGAATTTAGTGTGTTGAGTTAACTGTGAATTCTGTGTGTTTAGTTAACTGTGAATTTAGTGTGTTGAGTCAACTGTGAATGCTGGGTGTTGAGTTAACTGTGAATTTAGTGTGTTGAGTTAACTGTGAATTCTGTGTGTTGAGTTAACTGTGAATTTAGTGTGTTGAGTCAACTGTGAATTCTGTGTGTTGAGTTAACTGTGAATTTAGTGTGTTGAGTTAACTGTGAATTTAGTGTGTTGAGTCAACTGTGAATGCTGGGTATTGAGTTAACTGTGAATTTAGTGTGTTGAGTTAACTGTGAATTCTGTGTGTTGATTGTGTGTTGAGTTAACTGTGAATTTAGTGTGTTGAGATAACTGTGAATTCTGTGTGTTGAGTTAACTGTGAATTTAGTGTGTTGAGTTAACTGTGAATTCAGTATGTTGAGTTAACTGTGAATGCTGGGTGATGAGTTTACTGTGAATTTAGTGTGTTGAGTTAACTGTGAATGCTGGGTGATGAGTTAACTGTGAATTTAGTGTGTTGAGTTAACTGTGAATGCTGGGTGATGAGTTAACTGTGAATTCTGTGTGTTGAGTCAACTGTGAATTTAGTGTGTTGAGTTAACTGTGAATGCTGGTTGATGAGTTAACTGTGAATTCAGTGTGTTGAGTCAACTGTGAATTTTGTGCATTGATTCAACTGTAAATTCAGTGTGTTGAGTTAACTGTGAATTCAGTGTGTTGAGTTAACTGTGAATTCAGTGTGTTGAGTTAACTGTGAATGCTGGGTGATGAGTTAACTGTGAATGCTGGGTGATGAGTTAACTGTGAATGCTGGGTGATGAGTTAACTGTGAATTCTGTGTTGAGTTAACTGTGAATTTAGTGTGTTGAGTTAACTGTGAATTTAGTGTGTTGAGTTAACTGTGAATTTAGTGTGTTGAGTCAACTGTGAATGCTCAGGTGTTGAGTTAACTGTGAATTTAGTGTGTTGAGTTAACTGTGAATTCTGTGTGTTTAGCTAACTGTGAATTTAGTGTGTTGAGTCAACTGTGAATGCTGGGTGTTGAGTTAACTGTGAATTTAGTGTGTTGAGTCAACTGTGAATTCTGTGTGTTGAGTTAACTGTGAATTTAGTGTGTTGAGTTAAGTGTGAATTTAGTGTGTTGAGTCAACTGTGAATGCTGGGTGTTGAGTTAACTGTGAATTCTGTGTGTTGAGTTAACTGTGAATTCTGTGTGTTGAGTGTGTGTTGAGTTAACTGTGAATTTAGTGTGTTGAGGTAACTGTGAATTTAGTGTGTTGAGTCAACTGTGAATGCTGGGTGTTGAGTTAACTGTGAATGCTGGGTGTTGAGTAAACTGTGAATTTAGTGTGTTGAGTTAACTGTGAATTTAGTGTGTTGAGTCAACTGTGAATGCTGGGTGATGAGTTAACTGTGAATTCTGTGTGTTGAGTTAACTGTGAATTCTGTGTGTTGAGTCAACTGTGAATTTAGTGTGTTGAGTTAACTGTGAATGCTGTGTGTTGAGTTAACTGTGAATTCAGTGTGTTGAGTTAACTGTGAATTCTGTGTTGATTTAACTGTGAATTCAGTGAGTTGAGTTAACTGTGAATTTAGTGTGTTGAGTCAACTGTGAATTCTGTGTGTTGAGTTAACTGTGAATTCAGTGTGTTGAGTTAACTGTGAATTCAGTGTGTTGAGTTAACTGTGAATTCAGTGTGTTGAGTTAACTGTGAATGCTGGGTGATGAGTTAACTGTGAATTCAGTGTGTTGAGTTAACTGTGAATTCTGTGTGTTGTGTCAACTGGGGAATTCCATGTGTGGTGTGTTAACTGAGGAATTAGCTCTGTGTGTTGTGTTAAATGGGAAATTTTGTGTGTTTTCAGTCAATTGGGTAATTGTGTGTGTTAACATTTTGCAGGTGTAACATCATGGCAATCCTCTAAGTTGGCAAGATATGGCACGGATTATCAAGCAAGTTACAGACACATGATAGATAACAATAATACATGATGTCATCATGATAAACTCTAACAAACAAAGTCTCAAGTAAACAAAGGAGAACTAGTACTGATTGTATAGGAAAATGAACATTTGATGAATTAATAGATGCTCCTGAAGACCATCCCCACCTTGCCAGCTGCCAAACATGGCAAACTCCTCAGTGGGGGGACGTCCAGGCATGACTGTCAAATATTGTCAAGCAGTGTCAGGGAGAACGTGAAGTCTGGGTGATTTTTCTGTGCATGGATTTTCAGTGTTTTGAGGAAGTTGAAGGGTTTGTTGCAGGCAGGGCATCTGAGAATGTTGGCACCCCAGTGTGTGAAGAGATGTGCTGTAGCAGACCTCCGTTCTCCCACCATCTTGAAGCAGATCGGGCACTCATGTTTGCGGTCTCGCTTGATGAAGGCAAACCTTCCATTACAATCAAAGTGAGTGAAAAGGTGCTCCTTGACATTGTGTGGCGTAAGTACCACTGTCTGGCAGATGGAGCAGGGCTGACCCTCACAGACAAAGGCATTAGTGAAGTGGGATGTGGTCTTCATGAGCTCTGAAACTCTCTCAAGGCTAAGGAACTCACTAGTATGACTCCTTTGAACACTCTTACTTGTGAAAGCAGGACCAGTATGTGCTTGTCGTGAGGCAATACTACTTCCAGAATATCTTGAGTACTGTTGTGTCGATGGCATGTTCAGCATTGCTCTGGGCATAGCTTGTGAGAGAGGTCGAGTGGGAGGGGCCGGAGTGAGGGCTTGGGAGGGAGGTGGCTGTGTACGAGACTGGTTGGAGGGGTCACGTGTATGAAGTTTGGAAGTAAAGGTGTGAAAAGAGGGCAACTTCTGTAGTGGAGTGGTTCCGGTGACATCAACAAGGTCCGACTCTCCGCTGAAAGTCTGAATACAACCAGAATCATTCAAATCAGGTTCAATCAGGAAGGATCTGTGACTCAGTCCCGCCCTCGTGGACAAGTTACCAGCCTGAGCGTCAGACTCTTGGGTTGCCAGCTGTGTGTACTCAGCCGGGTTACCAGACTGTGTCCCAGCGTTGCCTAGGTTACTGGAGTTCCAGCCCCATTCTGGGGACATGAACAACCCGGAGTTGCCCTGCAGGGATCCTTCCGGGCTCCCATCTGTGCTATTGAGGTTAGCAGAGACGTCAGGAGCGTAGCTACGAGTATTTGGCGTTGAAGTCGACAGCTGGGATGCCATAGCAGGCCCTCTCTCATCTGGGGTTACGTTAGTATGTTTGTCAAATCTTGGCCTATTGAGTGTGTCTGGATATTTTCTCTTGTACGACTTGCTGAACTGTTTCCTCACTGGCTGTACCGACATTGTCCCCTCCTCCCTGGACTTCATTTCAACTGGCATTCTTCTGAGTAAGTCTGTGTGACTGGGGAGGGTGATTCTACCACACTCTTCAGACATGATCTTGTTGACATGCACCAGCATGTGTTTCTTGTACACATCCACCGTCTGGTACAGGTTCACCTCACTGCAGAAAGGACACAGAATCTTACTGTGTGGTGCAAAGTGAACAGTGTTGAAGCTCTGCCCTGCAGGAGTGGCATGGCGCAGGAGATGGTTCTTGAAGTTCTGCTTCCACACACACTCACCCTGACAGAGTGGGCAGCGCAGTCTCTTCCTGTCCGGGTCGTGTACCTGCATGTGACTTCTCAGCTCGTAATAGGATGGCATCAACCTCTTACATACACTACAGGTGTTTCTCCTGTACTTCAGCCCTGGACTCAGAGCTGCCCTGTTGCTCTGCCTGTGTTTCCATCCCATCTGCTGATATGCATCACCTGCTTCGTCAAATGCAGGCTCTGTATTGTCGTGGGTCTGCAGATGCTTGTCTAGGTCGGAAATGGAGGCACATGTATCACCACAGACATGACACATGCAGTAATCCTGTGATTGTTCAGTCTCAGCTTCAGGATTCACTTGAGCTTCTGGAGAATCCATTTCTTCAAACACAAGTTGGTCCGTAGTTGACTCGGCAATATCTGAATCTGAACCACTGATGAGGCGAGGTCGGACATTGGTGTCATTCCATCTCCCCACATATCCCTCTCCGCGGCAGTAGGTCCTGAGCTTTGCAGTATTGACATCCTGATTACCATCTGCTGATGTTGAAGCGTCTGGATTGGTGCCTTGTTGTAGATGCGTTCCAGGGTTCAGGGGCTGACGGGTATGTACTGCAGTAAGATTATCATCAACATGTTTGTCAATCAAATGTTCCCGGAGGTCATTTTCACAGGGGTAGAAAGCATAGCAGATTGTGCAGTAGAATAGATCATCCTTTCTCTCACTGTATCCAAGTTTCTTCAGGTGTTCTTTAGCATGGATGATGAAGTGTTGCTTGGTGGTGAAAGCCCTCCCACAGATGTAGCACTTGATGTTCAACTTGGTGACCGTTGCCTTCAACTGAGGGCCACAAGAGTTCCTCCGGTAACTTCCACTCTTCAAACCAGAACGGCCAATCTTGGACAAAAGTTCATCGCTAAGCGCATGCATTTTAGGATGGTCTACAGAACCAGGTACCTTTGCACACTTTCGTTTCAGAGCCACATGCTTCCTTCCATCAGATGTATAAGTGTCCTGTGTGGCTTTGTAAGGTGCTGATTTGTTCTCATTGACTCCCATGGAATATTTATGCAAGTTTCTATCTGATCTCCGTCTCTTCTGATTGTTGGTCACATCGTCTTCTTGGACAGTTGCCTGAGTCTGCACATGTTTCATGGAGCGTTTGTGGTTGACAAGAGCAATCCTGGTGTCATATGTAACATGACATACCTCACACTTGTGATAATTCTTTTGTTTCTTCCGTCTGCCCCGACAGTGGGACTGCAGGTCACTGACCACCACAGTAGGGTTGATGGCAGCTGATTCCACACCATTCTTCACACATGCCTCTACGTCAGACACTGCTGGCTTGCAATGCTCAGCAGTCTCGGATACATCCTCAGCTTTATCATGCAAATCTGTACTGGGACCATCCTCAAAGCCGATGATAAGGTTATCAAGCATGCCTTCTGATGTAACCTGGGCAGGTTGTTCTGAAGGATTGTCATTCAGATCGGGAAAGAAATTGGACAGATCATTCAAAGTTGCCATGTCATCGAAATCCTCCATACCCTCCATGCTATGGTCCGCCTGATCATCTGTACTGTGTGTCGGCATCTTCAAATTGATCAGACTGTCATCACTCTGCTCCGCATCAGACCGTGAACTTCCGTCACCTTCTGCTTGTTCCTCCCTGTTGTTTGAGGCAGGAACTTCTTTTCCTTCAGTCTGTAATGTCTTACTACAAGTTGAAACCTCCATTTTGTCTTTTGAAACAGGTTGACCAGCTACAGTAGAGTCTGATATGCTTCTTAGATTTGTTCCTGCATTGACCTTCTGTCCTAGATCAGCTGGAACATGTTTCTGGTATTGTTGCTGCTGCAAGGTGTTATCTGAATCAGCGTGATCATCCTCCAGGTTAATATAATCATCATCAGTGGCAGGAACTCTGTACTGACCCTCGTTGTCTGTGACATCAGTGCTGATGCAGCATCTACAGTCAGAATAGTCCATTTTGTTACTCCGAACAGATCCAGATAAATTTTGTTCAGAACAGGACCTCTGATCAATACGTAGCTGGCAGTGACATGGGTTATCCTGTAGTACACAGCGCTGACTTGGAGGTATGGAAAGCCTTGAGTCTTGCGTGGTGTCCACGTGAAGCACAAGCTGTGGGTTGACAAGTCTGGTTGAGCTGTATCTGGGGAACGTCATGCCAGACTGTGGAGGGAAAGAGGAACAGCAGGATGGGTGGACTTGGTAGGGGCAGGACACACAAGGAGGTCTCACATGTCGAGGACACCCTGGGCAGCTGTAAGTCTGCTGTTGATCACACACTGTCATACACTTCTCACCCTGCACACAGTGACAGGGTTCTACATCTGGACTTTCTCTAGCTTCACCTACACTGGGCAGCGATGTACACTGAGATGTCGACCAATCATATCCGGTCTCCTGGACTGGCTCAATAGTCACCCCAATAGCAAGGTCATCTATATACATGTTCTCGCCAGATTTGCAATTAAAATGATGTCCTAGATGTTCCCGGAGTTTGAAGAGGAAGCTGAAGACCATGTTGCATATCTTACATCTGTAGGTGGTCCTGTTCATCATGCTGTGGCCGCGGCGGTGTTTCCTCAGCTGGTGGTGGTACTTGAACATCCGACCACATTCCTGACACTTCAGATGGGCCATCTTTCCCAGTCTCATGAGATCAACCCTCAGGTCAAAGGTCACACAGATAAACTCTCCGACCCAACAAACATTGATCAACAGTCAGCAGTGAATTCTTGACTCTTGTGTGATCAATTATCAGACCCACTGTCACATGGATCATATGGGTAATGAGGTCAAGGTGAGTCTTGCAAGATCAACACTTGGTTCAAGTCCGATTCTCAGGTAATTAAGTGTGGATCTGAGATCAACATGACTCCAGTCACTCCTGACTTGAAGTTGTCACTTGTCTTCGCTCTGAAAAAAAAAGGTCAGGTGAGTGAGTAAATTGGTAGCAACAATTTAGATTTGTTTGCTTGCTTGTTTACTGTTTAACGCCGCACTAAGCAATATTCCATCTATATGGCGGCAGTCTGTAAATAATAAAGTCTGGACCAAACAATCCAGTGATCAACAGCACGAGCATCAATCTAAGCAAGTACGATGACACGTGTCTACCAAGTCAGCGAGCCTGACCACCTGATCCCGTTAATCGCTTGTTACAAGCATGGGCTGCTGGAGACCAATTCTGACACGGGCATCTGAACATGAATTTTAACAAGTGAAAATATGACAGATCAATGCTCACTATGTCAGTCACTGGTTTGTCTTGTCCAGACTGAAATATACAGACCACCTTTATATGGCTGCAGTATGGCTGAGTGTCACCTTAAAGAACAAGGAAGCAAAAGAAGCATGAACCTAATGTCTTTGCCTAAGGGGGCACACACACACGTATGCACGTACGCACGCGACATACGCACGCACACACCCACCCACACACACCCACACCCACACACACACACCAATTTTCATAGCATTTGTTTGGAATACGCACCCGTCTACCAAATTGTATATATTTTCATAGTTAGCATGCACCTTTTCATAGGAAAATACAGCAATGATAGTTATAAGCCATCAGTTATGACAATATGACCATGGTTCAGTACAAACTGATGAATGATATGGTCTGCCAAATGTTGTTCCTTGAGGTCATTTCATGAAGTTATGAAGTGGGTTGATCAATTAAATCCAGATTTACACTGAACGCAGAGACAGACAGTGAGAGGTAGGGATTAAACTGCATACTCCAGGAATTTCTGTCCTATCTATTACTAGCATATCTCTAACAGACTGACAATCCATGCATCATTTGTATCACAGTACACTGACATATTTAAACAACTGTAATTCTGTGAGTGGAGCGTTTCAGTACATGAGGAAAGTGAGATGTTGAGGTGGAAATAGACCACTCTCCACACCAAACAGTCAACAGAACCACTACAGCAGCTCCGTCATCTTCCTCTAAACGACCTAAACCAAATTCAGCAAGTTCTCCATTTCGTACATTGGTAAACCATCACATCAAATCAGCAGACTTCTCAGCCATCCAATGGCATAGACGCTAGTGGTGGTCCAACTAGTTGAAATAATCGAAGATTGGTCGCAATGACTATCGATCATGTTTTCTAATATTCGAACACAAACAATTTTGGAACACTTTTATGCTTTAACAATATTTTTAGTGTGCTTCTAAAAATCCACTAGAAGAGATAATCATCTGTGTCCAAGTATCAGCAACACACAATGGTGGAATGGTGTAGTGGAGTGAGTGAGTGAGTTAGAATTTAACGTCACATCGGCAATATCTCAGCCATATCGTGACGAGAACACTTGACATTAAATAGAATATATAGAGAAATAATAAAACCTGTCGACGAAGGACAGTAAAACAACTAGAATATCACAATTACAACTAAAACTAGTACGGAGAGTTAAAACTGATAGCACTATTTGGACAATACAATTTACAAACAAGCTATAGATCGCCAACACCAGAAGGTAGATCACCAAACTAGGGACCATGGGGACTTACAGTACCTTGGCTACCTGCATGGACCCTAGTTGGATTTACACCATCCCTTCAGCTGCTGGCGATTGGAAGAAATGTTAGCTATCATTAAAAAGACAAGAATGCTACGTCTAAAAATCCTGGTAAGTTTAAATTGACTTTGAAAGTTTTGGGACTTACGTACCCTCTCAGGAGGACAATAATTTTACACTACGTCAACCCCCTTTGAGGGTACAGCCACTAACAATCTCAGTAACTAATATAAACTACCAATAATAAAATATTTATCTATTTACAAATCAGTTAACAAATCTAATTCTCTTAAAAATTCAACTATTAAATGATAATTAATATAAAAGATCCTTCAATGTTTTGACACTAAAATACTTATCCCTTGTGATGGAATATTCAACACAGTCAAGCAGGACATGCTTGACCGTGATTCTTTCATCACAAGGGATACAAAACGGAGGATCCTCACCTTTCAATAGGTACTCATGAGTATATCTTGTGTGGCCAATACGACATCGTCGTATGATGACCTCTTCAAATCTGGACTGACAACCCAAGTAGGTGTAACCGATAGTTGGTTTAATTGCATGTAATTTATTGATACCTACTTGGGTGTCCCACTTCTTTGCATTAGATCGGCGGATGTATGTTCTAATGCTGGCTTTATAATCAGAGTATGGGATAAGAAGTGGTGTCACAGATTTGTTGAGGGCTGCCTTAGCAGCAAGATCAGCCATGGTGTTCCCAGAAATGCCAACGTGGCTGGGTAACCAACAAAAGACGATGTCGCATTGGCCAGTAGCAAGCTCATTATATAATTCGATTATTTCAATTAAAAGTGGATGTTTGCAAGATATATTTTTAATCGCCTGAAGGCAAGAAAGAGAGTCAGAAAATATTATATATTGTTTATGTTTAGGATGTCGTTGAATATATTTAAGAGCTGTTAATATGGCGTTTGCTTCTGCTGTGAAAATAGAGCTGTTATTGGGTAATCGAGAAGAGATTGTTCTGGATCCAATGACAGTGGCACAAGCAGCCGCACCACCATCCTTGGACCCATCTGTAAATAAGGATGTGTATGTAGTATATTTAGTTTTGAATTGATTAAATTCTTGTTTATATTGTAATTCATTTGTTTCTGATTTTTTAAATGTTGTCAGTGTAAGGTCAACCTGTGGCCTCACCAATTGCCAAGGAGGAGAAGAAATAAGACGGGAAGGAGCTATATGTTCTAGCTCAATGCCAGCAGCAGAAAGGAAAGGTTTCACTATTATACCAAGAGGTGGAACAAGAGAAGGCTTCTTGTTATACAGATCTTCATATATTGGATTAAAGACACAGTCATATGCAGGGTTTGACTTATGGGAATAAAGTTTTGTTATATACTGTAAAGTTAATTCTATACGGCGTTGTGTAAGAGATGGCTCATCAGCCTCGATGTAGAGGCTGTCAACAGGTGAAGTTCTAAAGGAACCAAGACATAGTCTTAAACCTTGGTGGTGGACAGAATCTAAAAGTTTTAGGTTGCTTTTGCAGGCTCCACCATACACGATGGAGCCATAGTCAAGTTTGGAACAAACCAATGATCGATATAATTGTAGTAGGGTAGCTTGATCCCTTCCCCACTTAGAATTGGAAACGACTTCCAGCAAGTCAAGTGCTTTCATGCATTTAGTTTTAAGGGCCTTGATATGGGGAAGAAAAGTTAGATGCTTGAGTCAAAATTAAACCCAAGAACTTGGCTTCCTTAACAACTTTGATAGGAGAGCCATTTAGAAACAGTTCCGGTCTTTATGTGGTTTATATTTTCTACAAAAATGGATACAATTAGTTTTGGATTTAGAAAATTTAAATCCATTCTCAAGACACCATTTATCTATTTTGTTTAAACACAACTGCAGTTGCCGTTCAATAGTATGCATATTTTTCCCACGACAAGAAATATTAAAATCATCCACGAATAGTGACCCATCGATTGAATCACTTAAGACCTTTGATAAACTATTGATCTTAACACTTAACAATGTGACAGACAAAATACTACCTTGTGGGACACCCTGATCCTGCTTATAATGGTCAGACAGGGTAGAACCCACGCGGACTTGAAATTGCCTATCAGTTAAAAACTCGGATATAAACTGAGGCAAACGGCCTCTCAAACCAAAAGCATGTAAATCTTGTAAAATGCCGTGCTTCCATGTCGTGTCATAGGCTTTCTCTAAATCGAAAAATATTGACACTGCATGCTGCTTGTTAAGCATGGCATTTTAACTAATGACTCCAATCGAACTAAATGGTCAATGGTACTGCGATTTTACGAAAACCACATTGAATATTTGTGATTAAATTATTGGACTCTAAGTACCAAGTTAATCTGTTATTGACCATGCGTTCCATGGTTTTGCAAACGCAACTAGTCAAGGAAATGGGCCTATAATTTGAGGGATCGGTATGATCACGTCCAGGTTTAGGTATGGGTACAACAATGGCATCACGCCAAGATGAAGGAAAGTTACGAGATGTCCAAATGTCATCAAAAATATTTAATAGTGTTTCTAAACAAGATTCGGTAAGTGTTGCAGGAGTTGATAATGAATGTTATCAGCTCCTGTTGCAGTATTGTGAGCTTGTTCAAGAGCAGTATGAAGCTCGTGGATAGAAAAGATTTCATTATAGTCTTCCCCATTATCCGAATGAAAATTGACTTGTTTCTTTTCTTGCAATTTTGGAATTTTGAAATTAGGGAACATAGTTTGACGAGGAAGAATGTTTTGCAAGTGTCTCACCCAGTTTATTTGCGATGTCAGATTTATCTGTTAACAATTGGTCCCCAATTTTGAGATGATTTATGCCTGATTTGGTACCCTTACCTTTAATTCTCTGGATCATGTTCCATACCTTGGACATCGGCGTCCGTGAATTTATTTTCGAACGTAATTTTGCCACGACTGGCTTATTAAGCTTAAATGTTCGACGTGCTCTAGCGTTTAACATTTTAAATTTATCTAAATTATGCACCATTGGGTGGCGAAAAATAGTGTTCAGCTTTTTTCCGTGCCTTTCTAGCTTGTTTGCAGTCATTATTAAACCATGGTTTACGTATATGTGGATTTGTAGAGGACCTAGGAATACACTCATCAGCTATTTTGTGTAGTTCATCAGAGAATAATTGCACTGAATCAAGAGCATCAATAAAGCGAGCAGGAGTTAGTTTGTCAATACAGAGTAATTCAAACAAAGGCCAGTTTGCTTTGTTGAAGTTCCATCTTGATGATGGAGCAACATCAGCAGGAGTTATTGTTTTAAGAATGGTTGGAAAATGGTCGCTGCCACACAGGTCGTTATGGACTGACCATTCAAATTCATTTAACAGATCTGTGTGAGTGAGTGATAAATCAAGAGAAGAATATGTGCCTGTGCCAGGATGTAGGTATGTCTTGAATTATCGTTAAATATACACAGATCGTTGTTTGAAATAAAATCTTCTAGTACTGTCCCATTTCTGTTTGTATGAGAACTACCCCAAAGAGGATTATGACCGTTCAAGTCACCCATAATGATACACGGTTTGGGGAGCTGGTCATAAAGAGCCTGAAGATCAGTTTGGTGAAGAGTGGAAGATGGCGGCACATAAAGGGAGCATAATGTAAAGGCAATGTGTAAAGTCAACCTGACGGCAACAGCCTGAAGTGTTGTTTTAGGGGAACAGGGCTATGTATAACACCCTGTCGCACCAAACTTGAAGAGCCACCAGTAGCTCGAGGAGTCCGGAGGAGAAAAGAAGTTATATGAAGTATACTGCCGGATATCAAATTGATCTGTGGTTTTAGGTACGTCTCCTGTAAACAAAAAATGCTGATGGTGTGAAATCTTGTATTAGTAGTTGTAAATCATTAAAATTATTTCTTAGTCCTCTACAATTTCACTGAACAATGTTAAATGAGCCACTCATGGAGGATCAATTGGAGAACGTGGATTGGAGGAGGTCTACTCCCAGGGACTGGGAAAGAGGGATTGACCTCCATCTCCAAAGGTTCAAATTTATTTTGAACCTGTACAGGGGACGACTGAGAGGAAGGCATCTCCAAATGTTGAAGGGCCCTGGTCCTTCCTCTCGATTTTTTCTTTTCCTTTTTCTCATTTTTTGATGATTTATTGTGATTCGATGAATTTGTGGCACATTCTGGTTCAGATGCAGGATCTGCTGAAGGCAGCGATGTGACAGTCTCCGTCTGGGATGCCGATGTCGAAACACTAGAGGTGCCCATTTGAGAGGTCTGACTTGCCTCATCTATTGTGAATTGTTCCTGAACCCAGGATATTGACGTTTGACACGACGTTGATGTCATGGGAGGTCTGAAAGTATTGACACGAGAAGAAACTGCAGTGGAATAAGAAATTGTTGAATTTGTTGAAACAGTTACCTGCTTTTTAGCTTCAGCATAAGAAATATTGTTGGTATGTTTTATCCTTTGAATGATAGACTCACACGTTCATAGAAGGGGCATGATTTTGATGAGGCCAAGTGGTCTCCGCTGCAGTTAGCACACTTGATGCTATTAGAGCACTCAGAGAGTTCATGTGCACCACCACAACGGGAACATACAGTGGTGTTACGGCAGAACCTGGCCCCATGACCAAACTTTTTGGCATTTGAAACATCGAGCGGAGTTGGAACATACACCTCAACTCCGATGTTAAAGTACCCAGCTTTTATACTTTTGGTAGTACGGAGAGTGAGAAAGTAAACAAGTATGTATTCAACTTGACCATTGTGCCATCATCATTCTTTTTAAAAGCTTTTACTGCGGTGGCGCCTCTGGTTTTAATTCATTGGCGATGTCATCCTCATTCATATCAGAAAGGCACCGGGCCCTGTCTCTGATTATACCTCTGCAGGAATTCAACGTTCTGTGCACGAAACAACAACGGGTTTATTCACAAATTGTTTGAGTTTCAACAAATTGACCGATTGTTGTTTACGGGTACATTCCACTAAGAGTGAGCCATTTCGAAGCCGGTAACGCGTCCTTCACTTCCCCACAGACACCATGAATGCCCTTGGAGATTGCGAAAGGGTTAAGTTGTAACGGGCGTATCGTCTTCAGAGGAGATAACAATAAACCTCGCCCACGATTCAACAGTGTCAGAAGATCCTTCATCCGGACGATGTAGATTCTACATATCGACGTTTATGTTTAGATGAACCAGAAGGAAGAGAAAGAGCCATAATGTAGGAAAAGTGTTCAACATCCCTGCTCCCCACCCACCATGGAGTGTCAACAGGGACGGTGGTACAGCAGAAACCAGCATGCTCCACCAGGGTTACAGGGATGTTATACTCCAGCAAATAAATACTTGAATAGCTGTCGAATCTAACAGAATAAATGTCAGACTGGTTCGCCCTTGACACCTTTCTGGAGAAACACAGAATTCAGAGGTCTCTATTGCCAGATTGGCCCATGAGCCACCGCCTTCTGGCATAGGACTCTAGGCAAATTTCAATAGAACATTTTATGATGACATTCATTTTAATCAATCACAATACAGTTGAAATTGCACAATTTCAAAATGAATGTTTCCATGCGCAGGGCATGACGTGACCAGCCGATTGGTTGAACCGGGCCAGTTCAACCACCCGTCTAGGTGAAGTAAGGGTCGAAGTGGTGTATTGGGCAAAGGAACGCTGTTCCTGGAGCCCTTGCCCTCAACCACCAGAATCCCGTCCTCCACCGACACAGGGGCGCAACCCACGGCAAACGGGTTGGTGGACCTAATATCCCCCCGGGTCCACAACGGGGGGTTGAAGGGCGCTTAGCGTGACCCAGCACCCACCACGAGGAGGTGGCCCTTCATGGGTGCCTGGTGTAGTGGAACCCTAATTTATATGTATGCTGTGGCTATCTAATTCTCATATAAGAGCTTGTGCTTTCATATAGATTAAATAGTTAAAACTAAAACAGTTCTCAAAAACTTAATCAGAAAATGTTTACATTCAAAAGTCAAAAGTCAAATTATCTCCCTTTGACTATTGAAGTCTTGGTTGACAAAACATCCAACATTATTTTCTACTTGGCACTTGACAATGAATATTATGTAGTCCAACTGGCTTGACTGCCGACGTGTGAACACAGTGTTAAGACTCAACTCTGTTGCTAATTGTGAGTGATGATCAACATTACCACTCTAGGGAACTGAAACAGACTCCAAATAATGGTTGGTTGGTTCGTTAACCCTGCACTCAGGGTTTTACAGGAAGCACGATTCCTGCGTATTGGAAGCAGATTTTGGTGAAGTACCCCCAAACTAAAATCCTGTGCATCCTTGTGGACGCAATATAATTTTTTTCTGGGAAAGAACTTTGAGTTAGTAATGATATCCCATATTAAAATATAAACATTCTGCTTACAATCATTATTCTAATGACATTGAAAGTAACACATATCATAACTAGAGATGTCACGATACATGAGTTTCATGAATCGATACGCATGTCACGATTCGATACATATGATACCTATTTTGTGGCATTATTACGTAAATTTACTTTTTTAACATCAATATTTCATATTTTATTATTGTCCATGAAAAGATCAACATTTTTTTTTTCTTAGAGATAAAAAGTTCTAATTTCCCATCTTTGTGCATGAAAAATAATCATTTGTAACTCTCATAGCATCAAAAAACATGATACAATTGCAAAATGTACGCGATACATAAACATATTTAAACCAATACTTTCAAAACTTAATATCGATACAATTTTGAATGTATCGATAATTGTAACGTCTTAGGAAAAGTATCGATGCATCGATGTTTCGATGTATCGTGGCCTCCCTAATCATAACATAATCATTATCAAATGGGAAGCATCCACTATCATTGATTTCATGCAAATTGATGGATTCCCAATTTTGGAAATGGACTCTAAAAAAAATATGCCTGAGTCCCCAGGACTCCCAGTTTCGAAGAGCTGTGTAAAACCCTGTGCACTCAGCAAAGATGATTTGTTGAAAAGAAAGGAATTTTTCTGTGTATCTGTTTCACATTTAGTAATATTTTACCAAGCGACACTTGCGATTTTGGCCCTTTTTTCTTCTAAAAGCTTTATGTGACTTCTGTAGTTTAAACATACATTACTGTATGCCGTGTGTCAAAACAAGTCAGCGAGTCTGACCACCTTCTCCCATTATAATAACAATATACACTAAGTGGGACTATGTCACATGTTTTGGCGTGTATATAGCAAAGTGGAAGGAGAGTATTGAACATTTTAAAAGTTTTTCACTTATCAAGTTTTACCACCAAATTCAGACATATCTGTCTGCTAGGTTTGGTGAAGAAATATTAAAAGGTTTTTTTAAGGTTTGCTCCGGAAAAGACGACTGAGACACTGCCACTAGACCTGCTGAGATTCATTACCGGTTGTTGAAGCACCTACCTGATTACTGACTGACTGAGTTTGGTTTTACGCCGCTTTAAGCAATATTCCAGCAACATCACGGCAGGGGATACCAGAAATGGGCTTCACACATTGTACCCATGTGGGGGTTCGAACCCCGGGTCTTCGGCATGACGAGCCAACGCTTTAACCACTTGGCTACCCACCGCCCCTCCTACCTAAATAATCATTATTAGTGTTTCTTAGTATATTTAAAACATCGTTACTTTGCTCTTAAACAACTCTTTTGTGAACCCGTTGCCGAAGCATGTGTCCAAAAATCTTCTTTTTTTTCAATAACATTGCGAAAAATAGTTCTAATTCTGTCGATTATATATGGCCATTTGAAATGTAATAAGTGTTTTCAGGCATTATGAAAAGTGACAGATTTGATAAATGAATCATATGTTAGTTAAGTTCCTAAAATTATATATCATTTTGATGCGACTACTGCCTGGCCGGTTTTCCAGCCTACGGTGTCTGGGGACTGGTGACGTCTTGGCCGGTTTTCTGGCCTACGGTGTTGAATGGGTTAATCAACATTTCTAGAGATGTCGCATTGTTTCATTGGCTCAGTTAGTTTTCTCTTCTTAGTTCACGATAGTTTTGATTGATCAAAGTAACTTAAACAACAATTTTTGCTGAACTTTTAACCAAGACTTCTTTGATTGGCATTCTATAAGTGGAGGATGTAAAGAATGAGGACAACTTTTATGGATATAGAACTAATAAAGAAGTTGTATATCCATAAAATTGTCCTCATTCTTCTTTGTACCCAAGAACAGGATGTGGATATTATCCTCAACTGTGATATCGATCAGTAATTGTGTAAGAAGTATACAGATACACAGAAAGAATATTGCACAATGAAGTGTGTTGGAAAAGCAAATTGCATTATACAGGTAATAACATGCAGACCCAGAATTACTTGCCACTACAGGAGGGAAATAGCCAGAGTCATAAATTTTGTTGAAAAGAACAGTGAGAGAAGGGACAATGAAACTTCTCGACTCCTTTAGAAATTCATTAGCAATTCCGTCTGGACCAGGGGCTTTACTGTTTGGCAAAGAGAGGATTGTTGTAGATATTTCTTGTTCGGAAAATGGTTGGTTAAAAAATGAAACAGTGTTGCTTGTAGATTGTAAAGGTGAAGGTAAATGTTCTGGTGTGTTTTGAGGAGTATTAATGCATAACAGATTTGAGAAGTGATCAGTCCACTCTTGGCAGGAGATATTGGATGAAAGTTGTAGTGAAGATCTGCATTTTTTAAGTGTTTTCCAAAATAATTTAGGGTTTGTGCTTGCTGCTACTAGTTTATCTTTCTGTTTATTTTGGAAATGTAATCATTTTTTGCTTAAAAGTACAATTGAAGAGTGTTCGTAACTGTCTGAAGATATTAAAGTCTGCATTGTGATCTCTATGGGCTCTGAGTGCTGCGTATTTGTCATACTTTAAGTTTTCTAATTCCTGATCCCACCAAGGTGGTTGAGTTCTCATTTGTGAAGGAAATCAACCATTATATATGGTTTTTGTGTGATCAGCTGCTTTCTGAAAATGAGTTACTAAAGGTGAAAGTGCTTGGTCGATATTGTTATGGATGAGGCCATTTAAAAGAGTGTATTTATTATTAAACAATGACCTGAAGTTTGTAATGAATGCACTGTTTTCATCCTTGTACCACATGTATTTTGTCCATTTAACCTGTTTACCCTCTTGTGTATTACTGTTGGAGGTGAGCATGGTAGAATGAGCAGTGGAGGGGAGCTTACTGTTATGTGTGTTGATACTGAGTGTACATGACAGTGGAAAGTGACATGAGTTATCTAGTGTTCCGACGTTAAACTGTGTGATGAAAGGAAATAATGATGAAGAAGCTAGCATGTAGTCAACTACACTGCAACCGTTAGAAGTAAAGCATGTGAATTGACCACATAAATCATTTGCTAATCTACCATTTAAGGCATGAATGCCAAAAGTGCAACATAATTCAGCAAGTTTTTTCCCATAATTATTATACTGGGCTAGTACAAGCAGCTGCACATACATGTACACACGCATGCACGTAGTCATATGAGCGAAATATTCTCAAGTACGACGTTAAACCCAATTTCACCTCACCTCATAATTATTATAAACTTGATCTTTAGAAGATCGAGGCATATCAAATGTATCTTTGGGATAATCATCATTTTATAATCGAAGAAGTCTTTCATTCTAGCATTCAGGTCACCCCCCTAAGAACAGATGTTTGTCAGGGTGATCTGCAGTGATTGTGCACAAAAAATCTTCAAGTACTGACATGCCATCAGTGTCACTACCCTTATATATGGGAGAGTTCTCTGGCGACAGAGATGGGAATATCAAAATAGTGTCCATTTCCCATCCATAACTACTTGTGCAGAACAGAAGTACAACACAATTTTCAAAATTAGTGAAGATACGGCAAATGAAACCGTTGGAAAACAGTAATGCCGCCGCAATATCGGCCAAGCCGATGCATTTTTTCACGTACACAGCTTATTGTTGTATAGCCGACGAGAAAATCGCTGAACTCATTGTCTTTGCGTACGAACGACTTACAGAAACTAATAATGTCAAACTGGGCGCAATATTCTTTAATAGGGGATAACAGATTGTCGTATTGATGCAAACCTTCAATGTTCCAGACAAGAATATGTATTCCTCCGATTTATTGAGGTTATTATGTAGAAGTGAGCAAAGCTCACATACCCCCGCTTCCCACTTTGGGACATGGAAATGACTGATATTGATATATATAATGTGACAAGGATCAGCAGCTCACAAGTCTTTCTCCTTGACTCTACTAAAGTTTATATACATGTTAGATAATTGTTTTGCCATGTACTGATTACAGTAATAATTTATGGAAACATTACTTTTTTGTGTTTTCCGTGGAAACCTGACATACAATTGAACTTGTTGCACACAATGAAGTGGACGTAGATGAAGATTGTTATTTTTTAGCACATGGCATATCTGTGGGTCATGATTAACTTGTGTATTAAGTTTGGTGAACCTAGCATGTATAGTTTCGATGATATGCTGTGGCCAGGTAACCATCAAACACATTTTGCACCAAGTCATGTTTCCATGGAAACAACAAAAATACAAATTCTGAAGAAAAAAATTAAAATAGCAAAAGGCACATCAATGGGTAATGATTAACGTGTGTGTGAAGTTTGGTGAACCTAGCATGTAAACTTTAAGAGATAAACTCTGGACAAAAAACACCAAACACATTTGGCACTAAGTCGTGTTTCCATGGAAACAGCAGTAAAACAAAATTCTGAAAATACTCTAAAATAGCAAAAGGCACATCAATGGGTAATGATTAACATGTGTGTGAAGTTTGGTGAACCTAGCATGTAAACTTTAAGAGATATGCTCCGCACAAAGTTTCGGGACAGACGGACGGACAGAAAGAACGCTCTATACCCCCGTTACTTCGTAGCTGGGGTATAATAAACGACTGTAATTTATCTGCGCATGAGCAGTGAGTAGTCAAGTTACAGTAACAGTAGGAACGAAAAGTTTATTTTAACGAGCAGTGTAAGCAATGGTGTTACTCATATTGGTTAAGCAGACGTAAATTGTATAGCTTGAGATCATTTTTAATGTCTTGTTGCCACCCTTATAAGTTTTCTATAATAATCTCTGTCAAATCGTGATTGAATATTCAGAAAGTTGACAGAAGCGCTGGTTTCCTTACATTTCCGGGTACTCGATTCTGATTCGGGTAAGTACATGCGGGTACGAGATTCCATTTTTTCCTACCGTCCCAGCCCTATACCCATGTGGGGAATCGAACCAGAGTCTTCGGCGTGAGTAGGCAAACGCTTTAACCACTAGGCTATCCCACCGCCCCATAATCGATATGAAAATTGTGTTACTGATAATAGCGTATATTAAATTTAAAGGTTTTAAGTTGCTCCAACAATATACAAAACTTGTTTTTCATTTATTGCATGCTGCTAAATTATGTTCCGGATGCTATTTTGTGTTTTGGTAACCCATGCTTAAACATGTAACCACTCACCAGTGGTGTGAATTATGTAATTTTTGGAGTAAAATTGATATTTTATACTTATCCTGACTCATGCTCTTTTGCTTGTCTTCTTCTTCTTGCGAACATAGTGGAACACTTGTATCTCCTTAATTGAAGCTCCCTTCAATGTAAAATCACTAATTGGTACTCACCAAGAGTTGCCTCCCTTGCCCTTTTGGCGGGAACAGGTGTCGCCACCCTCTGGCCTCATGCTTCACTCTCTCCTGATTTTGCGAGCCCAACACTTGAATTTACAGGGAAATCCAAAGTGTTATGTGGGGAGGATGGGAGGGCTAACCTCATGAGTCAGGATAAGTATAAAATATCAATTTTACTCAAAAAATTACATATTTTTCCTTATCCTGACTCATGCTCTTTTGCTTGTAGAATCCTACGGAAACGGAGGTGGGCAAAACAGAATACTTTGGATTTATAGAATTAGTGATTTATATAGATATAACTGTAATAACCCCTACGGGAACTTCATAAAGGCATAGACTTAGGATAATTCCTCTATTATAAGCCATAGGTTATAATGCCATACTGGGGTATTTACATTAATAATATACTGAGATATTATAAACAACAATATCAAAGCGACTCTGATAGAGAAGCTATACCACTGAACATATATACATAGTGCTAGAACTCCGTAGAGTTATAAGCTAGATAATGCATGTAACAATTATGCATATTAATCTCGTAAGACTACGTGTTAACGTTCTGAGGGACTGTCAACTGCTGTGCGAGGACCAAGGGACCGAAATGGTGAATGCCTGAGACGTCCTCGGTGGTGATATCTCTCAGGTAGTGATTAGCAAACACCATGTTAGATTTCCAAAAGCATCCTTCCATAATTGTATTCAATGAACAGTTACCGTGTAGGGCAAGAGTGGAAGCTAAAGCCCTGATCTCATGGGGATTTGATGCTGTTGGAGGGTCCAGTCCTGCTGCCTTGTAGGCTGGCATGACAGTTCTTATCCATATAGATATGGTGGTACGAGAGACTTCTGTCTGAGTTGTTGCCGACAAGGGAATGAATAATCGTTTGAGAAATCTTCGCCTTGTTTTGGAACGTCGTAAATAGATTTTGAGAGCTCTGACTGGGCATAGAGATAAGTCCAGTGTATCTTGAGATCCGAGAATGGAGGATAATGCAGGGATATGAAATAACCTGACTGGTTGACCTGGTAGTTGATTTTTGGCGATGAAATCCCATCTTAGTCCCAGGTGTGCTGTGTTTTGATTGTCATCAAACTGTATCCTCTCATAATCTAGTGCGTGAATTTCCGACATCCTGGCTGCTGTGGATAGAGATAACAGGAAAAGCGTTTTCTGTGAGAGAAATTCAAAGTTTGTCGATTCCAGGTTAGATCGTGGATTAGATCGAACAGTTGAAAGCTTAAAGTCAATAGGTTCAGTGATCTCGTTGAACCTTGTTTGTTCACATAGAACGCCACTGTCGAGTTGTCGGTATGAATCATTAAGTGCGCATTCTGTAGAATGGTGCTCCAATGAAGTATGGCGTTGATTACAGCTTTCATCTCTAACATGTTTATATGGAGCTTGCTTTCTTGCTGATTCCATAACCCTGATGCTGTCCGGTTGGCGAGATGAGCTCCCCAACCTTGGAGCGACGCGTCTACATATAGATGGGTTTTGAATTCCTGCTCTTCTAAACAAATACCTTCGCAAACATTCGACCTCCTGGTCCACCATAGTAGATGAGGTCTGAGACGTTTCGGTAGACTGAATGGTTGTAGGTCGTCGAGATGAGCATTGATGAAGACCTGTATTGGGCGTAACTGTAATCTGCCTGAGACTGTCATGTCTTGATGCTGATGTGAGGAGACCCAACAAGCTCTGCCATTGTCGTAGTGGTAACGGAGAGAGTAGAGCTGGAGGAATGGTCTGTTGGATCTTGAGCCAACGGTCTTCTGGTACGACGATACGGTTGTGATTCGTGATAAATCGAATGCCTAGGAACTGCAGATCTTGCGATGGTACTAGGTCCGACTTGAGTAAGTTTACTAACCATCCTAGCTGTGTTAGTAGCTTTATGATGTAGTTTAACTGTAGTTTGAGACGCTGTGGATCTTGATCTACTTGTATCCCGTCGTCGAGGTAGAACGCACTGCGTAGCCCTAGACGATGTAGATAGGTGACGATAGGTTTCGTTATCCTCGTGAATAGCCAGGGGGCTGATGATATGCCGAATGGGAGTGCTTTCCATTGGTAATGTAGCCCGTCTAGTGTAAATCTTAGATATTTCCTGGATTCGGGATGTATCGGGATATGTAGATATGCGTCTTGCAGATCTATACTGGCCATGTAATCCATGGGGCGAATCAACTGCCGTAACTGAGGAAGGTGTATCATGCGAAACTTTGGTGGTTTGGCGTAGATAATTCCTGTTGAAAAACTCATGTTGTAAATGAGTCTGTATTTCTCCTTGGAGTTTTTCTTGGGTACTAGGAAAACTGGGGAGTAGAAGCCTGGTTCGATGCTTACTTGATCTAGTATTTCTATGGCCTGCTTGGTTATGAGTGATGTAACCGCCTCTCTTAACTTTGGTAGTTGTTGTGCCTGTAAGTCGAACTTGTAAGGGTTGACTGTCAGCAGAGGCGTGGCCTGTAGTGGGATACGAAATCCGTGTTGAAGAATGTTGGAGACATAAGGGTCTTGTAACATTCCCCAGTTCTCCCAGTGTAGTTGGAGGCGTCCACCCACTTGTGACGGTTGTACTGGAACGGCTGGGGGTGGAAGACTCCAGTCGTTCCGAACCTGTCTTTCAGCGTTTATAGTTGCGGAACCTCTGGGTGTCCTGCCTCTTCCTGACCCTCCTCTATAGTTGAAAAGAATCTTTTCCCCTGGCGCTGGCTATCTTCCTATCCCGTGCTTTCTGTAGTCCCGAGAACTTAGATCTCCCTGAGTATCTTTGTGAAGTCTGCCTGATGACGCTGGCTAGCGTGTCCATCGACTTGATCATAAGGACTTCTCTGGAGTCCTTAGTGACTTCCTTGGAGACTTTGTCTATTCCTGCGTCAAAGATGTTTGGGGATGACCACGGGGCTGTATAGAGTGGAGCTGTAAAGTTCTCACCCCAGCTGCAGGAAGCGAGGAGGCCTTGACGACGAGCTAAGGTCAGTGCTGCTGAGACAGATGTGAGATGATCTGTAAGGAACTGCTGGTCCTTCTTTGCATCAGTAGGGCCGAGTAGATCATCCTATCATCTTCAGAGGTCGTATTACGAAATCTGGTGATAAGTGTCTCATTGATTGTTCTAGATCTATTTAGGCCAAAAAACATGCGTCTCGTCATGTTTTCTATCTGCACCAGCTTGCGATCGTCAATCTTGTAGTTCTTGTTCTTAACATCGCTGATCAGCTTGTAGTTGTCATCGATGTCTTGTGCCTTCAGGAAGGGGTCCATGTTGTGCGTGGAGAACTTCTTAGCGTGAAAGTTCGGCAGATGTGGTGTCTGCACTTTCGTAGCTTTAATGAAGGCTGTATCTAGATTATGTGGCACCGCAGCAATCGGGTCGATCGGAGGTAAGGTGATGGCGTCTGCATCGTCTTCCTTCATCAGGTATGTCTGCGCTGAGTTGCCACTCTTGGACGGTGAAGATAAATCTAGGTTGTTTACCATCCAATATCTTATCTCAGCGTCTGAGAAGATGATGCTAGAGATCGTCTACGTGATCTGCGTGTATGGGAAGACCTAGATCTGCGAGGAGAATGTTGACGGCTTCGTGAAGCTCTTGAATAGTCCCTCGACGTCCTTCTGGACGATGACGATCTGTGTGACGGCCTTCGTGCAGCTTCCTCTGCGTCCGGACCTGGGGAGCGGCGCCTTGACTTCCGTGACGGTTTCCGTGACGTCTGGTGGTCTGAGTCTGCATCTGAGGATGAGGCCGAGGACGATGACGATCTCTCCCGTCTTCGCGAAGGCCTTCGCGAAGACTGTACATCTGCGTCCTTCGTCGAGGTGGTCTGTGACTTCCTTCTCGAAGGCTGCTTCGTCGTGGCTGCTACGCTGACTGGGGGTGCCTCTGGGGTGTCGTCTGCGTTGCTCGGGCCCTGGGCTGGCTGCTTTCCTCGACTGTAGTGGCCCTCCATCATGGTCATGATCTGCCGCAACAGCTCGTCTGGGATGGTCTGCGACGAAGTAGTCGGTGCCCTCTCTGCGATGACAGCTGCTGAGCCCTCAGGGAAGTCGTCTGACATCAGTGTAGAGGCATCAGGCTGCATGGCGATCTCTGCTGATGTCACTGTAGCTGTCACCGGTCGCTTCTTGTGGCGTACGTAGAGGCCCAGTTCGGCGGCTGGAATGATCTCGGCTGAGAAAGTTCTTGACGATTTCGTAGACTTCCCCTTGGATGTCGACGCTGCCCTGGGGGTCCGAAGTCTGCGTTGGGAAGACGTCGTGGCCCTCTTGGACTTTAGCTGCGATGACGTGACATCTGGGGAGGCAGGACGCTTCTTAGAGGTGGCGGACTGCATCCCACGCCCATCTTCCGACGGAGTCTCTAGCGAAACACCAGACGGAAGGGGGGCTATCGACAGCAGCTGACTGGAAGGGGAATCCGATGTATCGGCCATGTCTAACCCTTGTTTGTGTGACCTATCTGCGGTACGTCTCACGACACAAAGATATTTATGAAAAGCAAAATTGGATAGATTAATGCAGTAACTGCAACGTGTATCAAACGCACAAGGCGTAGCACAACTAGGGCATAATACATGCGGGTCAGCAACCGAAAAACGTAAATTGCAAATAGTACAGATTTTCATCAACGTAATACTAGCTGAACAATCACGAACTCACGTGAATAAACAGTAGAAATACGATTAATTATCAATGCAAATTAATGAAGGATACTAGCTATACCTCTATAGTAACCTATAAGAGGTAATAAACTAAGAAAAACCAAAGGATATAGTGTGTTAGGAGACACAGGCGCTCTCACATCCTGCTCACTGAGCGAAGAAGGAGAGAGTGAAGCATGAGGCCAGAGGGTGGCGACACCTGTTCCCGCCAATAGGGCAAGGGAGGCAACTCTTGGTGAGTACCAATTAGTGATTTTACATTGAAGGGAGCTTCAATTAAGGAGATACAAGTGTTCCACTATGTTCGCAAGAAGAAGAAGACAAGCAAAAGAGCATGAGTCAGGATAAGGAAAAATATATTTATTTATTTCAGGCATTTTCACTCAAAGTTACCTGTCTAATATTTGTCGTCAATCGATCAATATTTACGGTAGTTAGCAATTATCAATCTCTATGCTCCATATTGATTGATGCGGGTTAGAATCGGTCTTCAGTAACACATGCTTGTTGTAAGATGCGACTAACGGGATCGGGTGGTCAGGCTCACTGACTTGGTTGACACATGTCATCGTATCCTAATTGTGCAGATCGATGCTCATGATGTTGATCACTGGATTGTCTGGACCATTATTTAGTGTGACGTTAAACAACAAACAATCAATCAATAGATATGCGTCACAAAAAGTTAAGCAACAAGTATTTTCAGTGTAATATCTTTATAAATCTTGATAGCGATTTTTGCCGACATGTTACTGAAAGGTAAATATTCAAAGAATACATAACCTTTAGTGACTGTCAAATTGATTTATCGGATAACATTGACAACATCACCCGAACACAACCACCCTCAGAAACAACATGCGAATTGTGTGGCATGAATGTGCTCCACTCTTCACACATGCACCCTGATTGGTGTAAACCTACCTGTAATCATTCCTCTGGTACAACAAGCGGGTCCTAACTTCATTTTTATGGATGATAATGCCTGTCCATGGATGATGATGCCCGAGAAAGAGTTGTTAATGATGTTGTTTAGATCAACAACATCACACATATGGACTGGCCTGCAAGGTCATTTGATCTTAATCCCACTGTACATGCTTAGGACATTATTGGAAGTCGTTTTTACGGTCTCCATGTTCACCCCCAGACTCTGGATCACCTTGAGCAGGCGTTCCACAGAGATAATGGCAGAACATTCCACAACAGCAACTTTAAAGGCTCATTTGGTCGATGCAAAGCCGTGTAGAAGCTTGCATTTGTGCTCATGGTGGTCATTCGCGTTACTGAACACTGCTTCACTGTCCAAAACTGGCTTACACCTTAATGTTAACATTTTGCTCCATCAATGCAGCACATTTCGCACGACTGTTCCACCTTTCATCTTTCTATTGCATCATTCCATGATTTGCAATTTGAATAAATGAAAATGTAATGAGACTACAAATTTGTGTTGCTTAACTTTTTGTGAGGAGTATATATTGCTAGCTATCCCTAACTGTGATTATGTAATATTGTTAACTTATGCTGTATTACATCCTGCACTTTATACCACGGTCGGTGTCGGCGCGTACCTTCAGGTCTGGTCGGTCTGCGCATACCTTCAGGTCGGGTCGGTGTCGGAGCGTACCTTCAGGTCGGGTCGGTGTCGGCGTATACCTTCAGGTCGGGTCGATGTCGGCGCGTACCTTCAGGTCGGGTCGATGTCGGGCGCCAAGCACCATCAGGTCGGGTATTCGGTGTCGGGCGATATACCTTCAGGTCGGTCGATGTCGGCGCATACCTTCAGGTCGGGTCGATGTCGGCGCCAATTACCATCAGGTCGGGTCGATGTCGGCGCACCATCAGGTCGGGTCGGTGTCGCGCGCACCTTCAGGTCGGGTCGGTGTCGGCGCTGCATCTTCAGGTCGGTCGGTGTCGGCGCGCTGCACCTTCAGGTCTGGGCCGGTGTCGGCGCTGTACCTTCAGGTCTGGGCCGGTGTCGGGCGCCAGCACCTTCAGGTCTGGGCGATGTCGGCGCCTTCAGGTCTGGGCGGTGTTATTTAGCGATACCTTCAGGTCTGGGCTGGTGTCGCACGCACCTTCAGGTCGGTCGATGTCGGCGCATACCTTCAGGTCGGGTTGTCGGTGCATACCTTCAGGTCAGGTCGATGTCGGCGCGCGTACCTTCAGGTCAGGTCGATGCATACCTTCAGGTCGGGTCGTTGTCGGTGCGTACCTTCAGGTCAGGTCGATGTCGGCGTATACCTTCAGGTCAGGTCGATGTCGGCGCATACCTTCAGGTCAGGTCGGTGTCGGTGCGTACCTTCAGGTCAGGTTGATGTCGGCGCATACCTTCAGGTCGGGTCGGTGTCGGTGCGTACCTTCAGGTCGGGTCTGTCTGCACAAACTGGGCAGTGAGGTAGCCTAGTGGTTAAAGTGTCCACTCTTCATACCAAAGTGAGTGAGTGAGTTTGGTTTTACGCCGCTTTTAACAATATTCCAGCAATATCACGGCGGGGGACACCAGAAATGGGCTTCACACATTGTACCCATGTGGGGAATCGAACCCGGGTCTTCGGCTAACCCACCGCCCCAGGCGGATCTAAATAGTGTAATACTTAAAACACTTACTTAGTGAAAGGTGTAGCTTTATAAAAAGTACTTTTAAAAAGGTTTATTCACATGAATATGAAAGATTCTAGACAGAAATACACGTGACCAATCATTATGAACTTCCATACATCAAAAATTGTTGGTCAGGTGACACAAATACTTAAATTTCTTACAAGTTAATTGGAAAGAGCGCATTGCTAACAGTAAGCGATTCCTATCGGTGTAAGGCCATTTCTGAACCCCTGCACCGGTGCGACACGAAAAAAATTCCCTGTGAAATTTGATCCACTTTATTGATTTTCACAAAACGTGTAGAAAAGCGTAATTTTCGCAGATTAAGTGTAATGACTTAATTTAATGGTCAAAATCGTAATAATTACGCCCAAAGCGTAAGGGTTGGCATCTCTGCATTATGGCCTGATAAAAATGTTCATCCGATCTGCAGCTTAATGATGAAACCCTTGTCATGCCGACAATATCTTATTCTCATCTAATTTTGCAATCTTTTATTCTTTTTAAATTGTGAGCCAGTGAATTATTTTGTTGGCTAGTAACTTTCAGGCAGAACTAGACCGACTGGCTAACAAGATTTGGAAACTATTGTAGCTTATAATGACCTCAGCACACAACTACAAGTGGATGATTACTGCAACTGAACAGTTAGATGTCAAGGATTTATAATCATTGTAGCACTGCGATTGCTTGGTAGAAGTGGGCTTGTTCTGTCATTAAAATTTTGTGTATATCTTCCGGAAGCCATCATAGTTAAGTTTGGAAAGGTAGAAGACTGACTCGCCATTTCCTAATTTCCTACATGTTTTAATGTTTTGGTTCTGTATCAGATTGGTTTGACACGTCCGGAAAAAGGAATATCTTCCCCCTAATATTCTCACTGTACCAGTCATTCAAATTGAAAACTTTTCTTGGGAAATTTGTGATCAGAAACCAAACACGAAGCTCTTGACCATCAACAGACAAAGTTTTATGGATTTTCAGCATGTTACCCTTTGTTTCGTAATGGTTAGCTTTACCCTAGCTGTTTGATGTCACAGTGCATCTCCACATACACATTAGACTAAGGCTTAGTCTCTGAATATATACTGAACATCATTGAAAACGCACCACTTATAAAAGTTCAGGACCCGGTTGTATCAAACTTTAATGAAGCATTAACGTGCCATTAAACGTTCATTAACTAATGTATCATTAGATTCTGTTGTACTAACGTTTTAATGACGCTCTGTTGTCATTAGTGTCACTAACTTAATGAAGGTCCTGGGGTATCATTAGAGCGTTATTAAACTTCCTGGAAAAGTGAACAGTGCGCCAGAATTTCGTTTGCACCGCACTGGATCTACCTACAGCTATAAAAATACACAGAAATGTAGATTATTAGATGTCTTATCTCATGGTATAAACTCAAGCGCAAATACTTCGGCAGTTTGAAAAGCAAACACTGCTTAATGTTATCCCTAATTTTGTTATGAGTTAAAAACAGTAAATTTCTCTGCTTTTAATCGTGCTCTGATAAAAGTACCATGCTACTATATTTTCAATTTTGCATCTTTACGGAAAGTGTGAGTGAACAAAATTCTGCCTGATACCTGAACGACATAGGTATGTATTAAAATAGTTTGTGTGCTTATGTATAACGTTATACACTCAATCTTAAAAATGACTCGCAACATGGGTTGAAAATGGATTTTCCTCTATGACGTCAAATGACTACAAAAAGGTCATACGCTTATAAAAGATAGGGTGGGTGGGGGTTAGCCTAGTGGTTAAAGTGTTCGCTCGTCACGCCGAAGACCCGGGTTCGATTCCCCACATGGACACAATGTGAGAAGCCCATTTGTTGGGTCCCCCGCCGCGATATTGCTGGAATATTGCAAAACGCAGCGTAAAACCAAACTCACTCACTAAGGGGGCATCACTCCACTATGCTTAACACTAAGTCATTGTAACTCAGATCACTTGGAGAGAATTTGCTGTGAATGAGGACACTATATTTTCGTGATGTTTTGTTTACGGAACTATCGAAAACAATGATACTCAAAAATTTGTGACTAACGAGCGTCTGACTAATGATTTGTCTATAAAACAACATAAACAAATTAAATGAACAAGACATTTCCTTTAAAAACGTGTGCATATACATTTCATGAAATGAAAAATAAATCATTTTTATTAATTTTGTCAGTTTTACTTAGGTTCAAAATACCAAATGAAATTAGTTTCATGAAAACACATCTGAACGATACGCACATTATACAGGAAAACTGAAAGTGTAATCTGCAGGACAGGGTGATTGTGTTTACACTTATTCAACCGACTTTCACCTCGAAGATATTGCCAAATATGTACAACAATGTTGATGTATGACATCACCGATTTCTCATGAAATGGCGGCTTCGTGGACATGGATGGGTGCCCATGATTTTGCGGAGCCTTTGTTCATAAATGTATGATGTAAGCAATCAGAAACATTCTGACTATCTGCGTATGGTTATTTGTTTTTATTGTTTTCATTGAAAAGGCCAGAAATACCGATAATTGCCTATGTTGTTCTCCATGATTTTACGTCTCGCCATGGCGTCATGCTGCATAGAATTTCGTATGAATATATCAAATTACTGTATTGTATCTGTTTTTAATTTTCTAGTTCTTGCTACGATACTCTTTCCGTGCATATTCCGAAAACATTGAGCTAATGGACGCTACGAATAGACGAACTGATGTCTAAAAAATTGAGCAAATGCTGCACAGTATAAAATCTGATTTTTGCTTTGTGTACATTTCTAGCAAGCGCTGTGTTCCGTTTTCACGCCCAATGTTTTTTTTCTAGACACTTGGTTTTAGTGACAAAGACCATTTATAAGTTGATTCTAAAATGTATGAGGAATACAGCAAGGCATTTGTCACAACTGAATATGAAATACACGGGATGTAATAGGTGGCCCATGACCGGCCTTGGCGAAACTTGATTTTGTAAACACTATCCAATATGGCGGAAAGCTCACTTCGGCGATCGTGTTCGTGTATTTTCCAAAACATCCCAACCGATTCTAGGTTTATTGGCGACGTTTCAGAATTATTGAAATGTGTTTCTTCACTGCAGTTGAAACGATTGTTTTTGTTCCGAGGTTTAGCCGTAAAGATGCCATTTTGACAGACGACCGAGAGTAAAGATTACGTGTTTACGTCGGGGATTTGTGGGAAATATTTAGGGGAATCCCTGAATTTAATGAAACTATTTACATTAGGACGTCATTAGATAATGATACGCTAATAAGTGTTTCATTAAATCGTTTTTAATGATGCCATTAACTAATGATGCATTAAGGATTTAATGTATCATTAGGGTTTAATGTTGACATTAGTTAATGAAACAATGATACAACTGGATCCAGATTATTAAAAGTACGTGTAAGGAATTGATATTTTTTGAGTGGATAATAACAGATGGACGACTGACAAAAACAACACAGAAAAGACGCTCATTCATTAAAATGTTCCACAGTCAGAAAGGATCAAATACATGTGGGGTCAAATCGAAAAGTCAATATCGCGTGTGACCGCCATTTGCATTGACACTTGCAGTTCAACGTCTCCTCATTAAGTCAATAAGCGTCCGAATAGAGTTCTTGAGGATGGCATTCCACTTCTGCAGTAGTGCAGCCTCAAGTTCCCGGATGTTTCGCATCTGTTGTCGCTGCGAAAGACTTTGACCAATTGCGTACTGTGCTGGCCAATGAATAACTTGGATGTGTTGCTGGGCCAGATACTGCATGGAAAGTCTTGTGTGTGCCCATGCGTCCTGTTGAAAAGTATGGACATCTTGGTGGTGATTGAAGACATATACGATGTGATTCTGAAGAATCTGCTCAGCGCTGATGACCCCCAAGTCAACCTTGAACTAGTGCAGCAGTCCTGGCAGTCGGCAGTGTTCAATCACTGATATGGACAAGGTCAATATGGCAATCCTGATTGAGCGTCGTAACACGTTGTTGCCAAGGTCATTGAAGGTCACGGGTGCTGCCTGTCTACTGATGTCATCTATGAAGCCTTAACGATGGTGGAGTGGCCAAGTCCAAGTTGTCGAGCAATATCCCTGCTGCTGGTGCCAACCTGAATCATGCCTAGTGCACGTTCTCTTTCGTGAGGTGTTAACCTCGGCATCTCTGTCCTCGTTTCACAATCGTTAGTGAAGCAATGAGAATCGGTTCTCATACACCTGCTCTTAATGTCACAGTCAGTATGATTTCAGAATGAAATTCAGGCTTTTTCATTGCGGAGCTGCATGTTGATGCATTTTGGAATTTAGAGTCATACTCAGGGTTTTATGGGACGCAAGATTCCTGCGTATTGGACGCAGAAATTTGGTGAAGTACCCCCAAACTAAAATCCTGTGAATCCTTGTGGACGCAAAATAATTTTTTTCTGGGAAAGAACTTTCTGAGTTTGCAATGACATCCCATATTAATATGTAAACATTTTATTTACAATCATTATTCCAATGACATTGAAAGCAACACATATCATGACGTAATCATTATCAAATGGGAAGAATCCATTATTATTGATTTCATGCAAATTGATTGACTCCCAATTTTGGAAATGGACTCTCAAAATAATATGCCGAGTCGCCAGGACTCTAGTTTCGAAGGTGTGTAAAACCCTGCATACTGTGGACAGGAATTTGTTTCTAAAGCATTTTTTCAACTGGACATGCCCTTCGACTTCATGTTAGATATATTCATTGATCATTGTCATGCTGAAATCCATCTTGATGAAAATATAGACAATTTTAGACTGGTGCGTTTTCAATGATCAGTGTTTTACATGACGCGTGATTCCTGCGTATTTGATGCAACAATTTTGTAAACGACTCTCAAAATATTATCAGGGCTTCAGATAACTTTTGGGGGTGCGAGTGTACTTACACATCATATTGCAAGTGGAGGTGTACCGAGAATTTTGAAGGAGTACTGACATGTTCTTGTGTGAGCGAGTTGGTGATGTGGTTTGTCTGGACCATTCATCGATCACTATTTCCAACAATGTATATGTATTTGAAGGCGTGTGAGAAATAACTGAGCGACCGTGTGATGCACGAAATGTCAGGTCCAACTGGATATAAATAGGAACAGTGTAGTTTTTAGCCAATCGAAAAATAGTGACGCATATCGTTGCATGGCAACGCAAGGGATTCCTACTGTCGGGGTTTCCTAATGTGTCAAATCGTGTTTCGCAAAAGAAACTTGACAAGTATTTATCCGAAATAGATTTCCATTTACACGATACGCACGGAAATTAAATGTTAGACGTACAAAGGTATTTATGTGCGTACACGATACGCTTGAAATCTTACATTATGTCGTACTTAATGATTTTGAGGCGTACATTACGCCTGTACGCCCCTTATCTGTAGCCCTGATTATCATACGAGTCAAGCTTGATGCGAGTTTTATGGGTGGCCCTCACAATTCAGTTCAATAAAATCGATTTGATAAGCAAAAAATGATATTGTTCGATGATAGTTTACAGACTTTTACAGAGCTGTCAGATTGTTCCAGAGAACTCAGAGGAGACAGTAATCCTGACTGTTTGAATTGAACAATGCTGTAGTTTCATTTGGTGGTGTGACATAGACAGTTACATACTCAGGGGTGTAAATAACCCATTGCCCGACGTCCGAGTCCAGTGTATCTTCTGTCGGGCAAGCACATTTGAATATCACGCTGTACCGGTGTCCAGTTGACATTCCAATGTTTGTTTAGAAAATCACCAAGAAAATCGGCCGGTATAGCGGAAAAATTACCAGGGCAAGTGATTTTACATGTGCCACTGTAACGGAGTACACTAGCAATTCTAAAGTTATTTCCACCCCTGATACTGAGAATGATTAACACAAAGAAATATTAAAATTTTCATGACTCCGAAATATTGAAAATGACTCCCAAAAATAAATATTGTGAGTCACCATGATTCCCATTGTTAAAAGTCTGTGTAAAACCCTGAATGATGTTCAGTACATATAATGTTGACTGTAAAAAATAAGCCAGGGTCCTATACTCATAAAAATTGACAACGGACGCAACCAAATTTATTAGCGCGCATCTACAGGGACTTAGGAAAAGTCCAAATATTTTGTAATAATTCCAATCAAGTAACAATAAGTTATCACTGAGTTTGCTACTAGCTGGGTTATGGTATTATTTGCAATTTAATTACTGTAGCAATGTGATGATCATGATACACAATACAATAACTGTATTAATAATATTTAACTTTTAAGTGTCTGGGACCCACATTTTGTTGTCCAGGACCCCTGAAAATTAAGAGTATGAGTCCCAGGGACCCTCAAATACAGGATTACATGTAATTCCCTGATCAGCCCATTTAAACTGAAAAGAAGCCTGCAGAAGAACAGATATTGAGAACCTGGGGAAATCTAGACTTGCTTCACTTGAGGCTTTAGCACTGCAGGGAGGGCGAGGCTGTTGGGGAAATAATGTGGTTCAGGGACTGTGAGACTGCCTACATAAACATTAGTGACATCTGAAATTCAATATCCTCCAAAATATTATCATCACTTCATTGAGGGCTAATAATGCCATATTTTATAAGTTTGAGTTTTGTTATTAAAAGTAAGTCATACACCTCAGATTTATGTTAATGATCAATGTGCCAAAACAACCCACAGAAACTATTACCGTGCATCATGCAACATTGCAGTGCATCGGTGGCGTAAGCGTGGAGCCTGCCATGAACAGTGTATAAATTGTATGTTTTGTTCCACTCACCATAGTTTTATTAGTCCGATCCCTGTGTGTATGTTGACACGCCCACTGTGTGCTGGGATCATGTGCGCCACATGTACACTGAAATACAAAATGGGGCATTAAAAACAACACCAGGTGCCTTATGACCTATATTAATCCCAGGACTCAATGCAATGCAACACCTGGGCCCTAACAGAAACACGTAAATTTACATTAGAATATTCATAGTTATGTTACCCAATTTTTTTATATAATGATTTTCCATTTTAGTTATATCTCTTGATCTGTTAGGCATTGTCTTGTATGCAGAGATAAATACTACAGGGCATGTTTTCATTAGCTCCCCCCTTGGGGCACCAGTGCTGGGACACAAGCCTCAGTCTAACTGCATGGGCCTTGGCCCTACTCATACACATTCCAAACTGACCCCTTATTCAGCAGCCAACCAACGGACAGATGCATCAAACAGTTTGTAAGACCTATCAATCAATGTAAGACCTATCGATCAATGTAAGACCTATCGAGATCAATGTAAGACCTTTAGATCAATGTACGACCTATGGATCAATGTAAGACCTTTAGATCAATGTAAGACCTATCGATCAATGTAAGACCTTTAGATCAATGTAAGACCTATCGATCAATGTAAGACCTATTGAGATCAATGTAAGACCTATTGAGATCAATGTAAGACCTACTGAGATCAGGTCAGACCTATCGATCAATGTAAGAGCTTTAGATCAATGTAAGACCTATCGATCAATGTAAGACCTATCAATCAATGTAAGACCTATCGAGATCAATGTAAGAACTATCGATAAATGTAACACCTTTAGATCAATGTAAGACCTATTGAGATCAATGTAAGACCTATTGAGATCAATGTAAGACCTATTGATCAATGTAAGACCTATTGAGATCAATGTAAGACCTATCGAGATCAATGTAAGACCTATCGATCAATGTAAGACCTATTGATCAATGTAAGACCTTATCGATCAATGTAAGACCTATTGAGATCAATGTAAGACCTATTGATCAATGTAAGACCTATTGAGATCAATGTAAGACCTATCGAGATCAATGTAAGACCTACCGATCAATGTAAGACCTATCGATCAATGTAAGACCTATCGATCAATGTAAGAAGGGAAAGTACTGCAACTGTAAGAGTGTATGAGTTTAGTTTTACGCTGCACTCAGCAATATTCCAACCATATGTCGACGGTATGTAAATAATCAAGTGTGGACAAGACAATCCAGTGATCAACATCATGAGCATCGATCTATACGATGACATGTGTCAACCATGTCGGCTAGCCTGACCACCTGATCCCGTAAGTTACCTCTTCCGCTAAGCATGGATCACTGATGATTCTGACCCCGATCTGCAAGGGTGCAACTGTTAAGTGAAGGCAGCAATGAAGCGGAAGAAGTAGGTCAGGAGAAGGCAGCTGTTTTGGATGATGTATGTGAATGAATTTCACTAAAGTGTCTTGTGCATGATGATTCAGGTGATAAGCGGGTGGAAGTGTAGCCTAGTGGTTAGAGCGTTCGCTCATCACACCAAAGGTCCGGGTTCGATTCCCCACATGGGTACAATATGTGAAACCCATTTCTGGTGTCCCCCGTCGTGATATTGCTGGAATATTGCTAAAAGCGGCATCAGTCAGTCAGGTGATTAGGAAGAGAAATCGCTCCACATTAACTGGCATTCCCTGACATTCCATACACTGTACGTGATGTAGCCCGCTTCAGTGAGAGTGGCTTATTTGCGACATGGCCAATTAAGCTTATAATGCAGAAATCACTAGGAACAGGTTTGAAATTGATTTATGTACAAATATCCCCATATAATCAACACTTATATGTTTGCAAGGCCTGATGAGACATTGCAGGAATCAATAGACTGGGGACAGTTGGGGCCCCTATAACATATATTCTCCATTAACTTTACCCCCTATGGAATATACTCGCTCCTAACCCTCCAACCCTTACCCAAACCTAACTTTGTGGGCGAACATATTCTAAAATTTCACCAAAAGTAGTTGTTTTTTAGGTGTCCTGCGGATTTCTGAAAACAGTTTGTGAAGAACTGCAGTCTTGGTCAGACAACCGCCTTGATGGCTGACAGTATGAGCCATCCTTCACGCCGTCTGATGTGACACAGACAGGTAGGTACCCATCTCCCCTTACACCCTCTGCTTCATCCAGTCACTCCCCTCCCCACCCATCCTTGTCAGCTTTGATAACCCACAAACATACCCTAACGATTTAAATTGTCTCGATAAATAAATATATACATCACAAAACCCCGCCAAGGCATACATCGGGCTCTGATGTCACCTTGTGCGAGTTCCGATATTTTGATAACTAAGCAATGTCATCTGTCAACTCCATGGTAAATCAAGAAAGTGAGTTTCAAGAATCATCAAACCCTCATCAAATGTTCAAACAAATGAAAGTGTTTCATAATTACCCCGTTTTTCCATGTAACTCTCGCTAACTTCGTTAGTAAGCGGCCATGTTTTTTTTCACTTTGACACCACGTGCGAGATGTGATGGTCACGTGTTGTTTTGTACCCTGGCACTGCGAACGAACGGCGTTTTGGTATATGATATATATGTTTGTTGTCGAAGGTTGAAATATATCGACAATAAGCTTTCCCAATTTTTACTTTCAGTGTGCTCAACATAAATACCATTCCATTAAGCGTGTAAAGGCAATTTATTTTCAGATTAATTTGATTTCACATTAATGTTTGTATAAATATATATTATGCGAAGGGATATTTTGTAACCGTGAACTTTCTGTATTTTGGGCCGAAGGCCTTATACTGAATAAAAATCTGTCTGACTGTCTGTCTGTGTAGTTTATTTCTGATTATCAACTTGTAATTTATACATTTGTCAGTTTGCACGCGCGTAAAGCCTGCAGCTGATGTAGAGTAACCCAGTCAAGTTACTGTGACCGTCCCCAAGTTCTAGACAAACACAAAATATTTTCGACACACTTTCATAAGGTTAAGGTTCCAAAATAGTTTTTCAAAAATATTTTCATCAAAACGTTTCCGTAAAGTTATTAAATGTTTCACAACGATCTAAAATGTTTTTAAAATATTTTCTTTAAACATTTCCGCAACATATCTCGAAAGAACGTTACAATATACGTGAATACGTTACAGGAATACATTAATAAACAAATGTTACAACCAAATATTCAGAGAAACATTTCTGCGACCATACAAAATCACGTAAATTAAACATGTTTTTGAAACATTTCAAAAACATCTCACAAAAACATTACAGGAAATCATTTCATAAACATAACATTTAAACGTTAAAAATTTCCCAAAACATTTCTGTAACCATACAAACATAATAAAACATTTCTGGAACATTTCGTGAAATGTTTTGGGGATGTGTTATTTCATTTTCGTGTTAGCTGGGTACATGTACCTGAAAACAATTCACTGACTTTTCATGCTGGAGTATCTCAGGTTTTAGAGAACGGTTCATTCCGATATCCTGTTAGTGGTAATTGAGTTCTGTTTTTTCCCATCCCTGATCAACTATTGTACTGTTAGATGTTTCCTTCCTCCCCTTTAGCAATAATAATGAGTCCATTTATATTGCGCTAAATCCACATCGACAGCTCTGAGCTCATAGTGCAGTTCATTATTACCACGGATAACCCAAGCTAGCTGCCTGTGTGGCGCTAGAAGGTTATAGTCACATGACTTATCCCACCGGGTACCCATTTTCTGCTGGGTGAACAGAGGCAATTGTGAACACACTCAAGTGCCTAAGGTGAGGCCACATGTATCCCTTGTGTTTCGAATTGGGGCAGGACTGAAGTCCCTAAAACTCTCAGGAGTCAAGCTGCCAAACACGGTCCAACTGTCGTTGAAGAAGACCTTTCATTTCTTTGCGATATCATTGTTATATCGGGTATTTCAATGCTCTTTTAACGAGAGTACTACTACTTTAGGACGGCCGATGGTTAAAGATAATCTCTTGTCACCCACAAATCCATGTTAATGTCATATTTGTGATTTGTTTGAGATATATTAGTATTACACTGGATCGACGGGCTTTGTTGTGTTCACGCTAACAACCATCCGCCGTGTCTCAGGTGTACCCACGGCTGTGGGGTGGCCAAGTGGTTAAAGCTACGTTATGGCGGAGGACCGGGTTCGACGCGTGGAGCCCATTTTCTGGTGTGCTCCCGCCGTGCTACTGCAGGTATATTGCGGAAGTGACACCCATTGTTATCACTGCTGGTCCAGACTCGGTGTGGTCGCTCATGCTGCTTGATCACTGGATTGTCACTGGTCTGGTCAGACTCGATTATTTACAGACCGTCGCCATATAGCTGGAATATTGCTGCTGAGCGTAAACCCACTCACTCGCTCAGGCGTAAACTCACTCGATCAGACTCGCTGGAATATTGCTGAGTGCGGCGTAAACCCACTCACTCGCTCAGGTGTGGTCGCTCATGCTGTTGATCACTGGATTGTCTGGTCCAGACTCGATTATTTACAGACCGTCGCCATATAGCTGGAATATTGCTGAGTGCGGCGTAAACCCACTCACTCGCTCAGGTGTGGTCGCTCATGCTGTTGATCACTGGATTGTCTGGTCCAGACTCGATTATTTACAGACCGTCGCCATATAGCTGGAATATTGCTTAGTGCGGCGTAAACCCACTCACTCGCTCAGGTGTGGTCATGCTGTTGATCACTGGATTGTCACTCGTTATTGACTCTTGTATAGGAAGAATGGAACAAGGTCTCCTATGCTGTTGATCACTGGATTGTCTGGTACATTGCGTCAGTACCTGGAATATTGCTGGTGTGGTAGCCTCGTGGTTCATGGTTAATTCGTCACGCTGAACACCCGGGTTCGAATTCCGTTCACTCACTGGGTACATTGTGTTGGTAAGCGTGAAACCCATTTCTGTGTGACTTTGTAGGAAGAATGGAACCCCGCCGTGATGTTGCTGGTATTTTCGTGGTTAAAGGGATGGCGGCACCCGGGTAAAACCATGGGTACTCAAACCCATCACTCATCAGTACTTCGTGTTCATATTTGTATGTATTTCATGACTACCTGGGAATTCTGAAATGTAATCCAGATCAAGTGCTGAATGCGGCGTGCTCGTGTTATCAACCACTGGGTCAGGTACTCCCCACTCGTTTATTTACAAGCAGTCGTCATATATATAGTGTTATATTGGTGCGTAAAACAACATTTTCTATGTAGTGACGATGGTATATAAACTGACGTGGTGGTTCTTTGGTAAAATATTTTCTTGAAAACAGCATTATTTTTAAAAGTGTTTTGAATCTGCCTTGTCACTGACATTGCAAGTGTTTCCAAAACACCAATATTGTACCCAATTAAAACATTGCTAGCAAAATATTTATGGTTTTAATGGGAATAGTCCCAAAACACCAGGTGTATACTTTGTTATGTATATATACTTCGTTTCGTTACAATGTTTATAAAACACACTCGTGCTACTGCCAAAGGACCAAGGAATCAAGGAGTGCAGTACTTGTTGACACGTCATACTCGTGCAGGCACATGTTTTGATACTTCCGTTAGACTGTCTCAATTAAGGTCAGTTAGATGTAAATAAAATAATCCGTAATTATGAGGCGTCTCAACAGAACAGCAGAGTCCGTTGTACGATCCTGAGTGTTTCATAAGCTCGTGTTTGTTTTGATTACTATTAAATACTGAAGACCAAGCCAGGTTTCACGACAAGGCGATCGTACCGTATGCCACACAAACACACGTCAAGTCCATATACAGCAGAACCATGGGTACAAGTCCAAATACAGGGAATCGCCTCAGACATGTCTTTTTACACTGATTCATCAGATTTTGAAAGACAGGTAAAACACGCACAGTAAACCAATACAATCAGTGCTGCAACCTACACAACATTCGTATGTCGGGCGGGTACTTAAGAAATACAGTTCGCTCTACCACCATGTATAGTGTAACAAAGCCCTGAACTATACTCATGCTAATAATGGTTGTCACCCCCTTCAATTTTTTTATTGGAGAGGGGGTGTGGGGTGGGGAGGGGGATGACAACCGTCATTGGCATGAGTATATTATAGTAAAAGTACGAGGACGCTTGAGTCCGAGTGCTTTAACGTTATAATGGTTTAGGGCGAAAGTGTGCTTTATTGCACTATACATGGTGGTAGAGCGAACTGTATTTCTTTTCTAAGATGCCATACTTAATACTTTCTAAGGATATTTACGATTAATCTAATGCAGAAAACAAACGACGGTGTCGGTTACATAAATTAAGAATCCTTGCACAGGGCTGACTGGCGCGCTGTTCTATTGACGTGTCTGCGCTCCTACGTTAAGACGAACGTTACCGGAAAAAACAAATGATAAACAGTTTGATGACGGTTTACGTTCGGATTAAATATCTTCTCTAAATTATTTTAATTACATCTGTGGTTAACGTAAACCATATGGGGCAATATTAACGTTGCATTTCTACTACCAACGTAAGTTCAGATCAGTACATCCAGATGAAGCTGAGTAGTCAAGCGACATTCCACGATTGCATTGTGGGAATGTAAACATTGCGAACGTTACCGTGTTGCTGAAAACTTGTGAGTCGAATTGAGACATTTTAACCGTCGGAAAACATAAACGTAATGTTTCCACCAGTGATGTTAGATACGTGAAGCAACTGCAAACCAAGAAACGGGATGCAACGGGGTAGTTTACTGCAGGAGGCTGTACGAGGCGATGATAACTGACATGCATCGTGACGTCGTTTACATTGTGACTTAATGCAAAATTGTTCGATTACGAGGGGCAGACTAGAATGGCGCAGTGACGCCAATACATTTTGACGTAATGCAAAAAGTGAACATTATCGTCTGATAAAGTACTGTCTGCGCCTTTGATCTTTCACCGAAGTATCTTAGAAACACAACTACAGGGCGGGTTGTGCGGACACAGTACATGACGTCACTGTATTGACGTCACAATTGACACAGTTAGCACTCTGGGTAGTCGTCCTCTGACGGTTAGCGGAACAATCCAGACGTTTTAGTTTGATCTTGATTGCACAACTGTCGTATCTGATTCGTCGTGTGTTGATGCTGATGACTGAGGGTGTGTCAACTGTCGTCAGCCCAGCTTGTCACGATTAATGGTAACTGCCCCCGTCTGAAGTTTGGCTGGGGACGTTGGGATCTGTCTGTTGCATGACCCTCACCTGGGTGTACACAAACAATTGCAAAATATTTATAACATACAGGTTACATCATTTTACTTTTGAGTATCATTACTTTCCTGAAATGTATGATTCTCCCAGGTGCGAGGTGACCAAAGAGAGACGATAGACACATGGCACTAAACATGACAATGAGAGGCTAGCGCCTCAACCTTACTGTGTGACGTCATTCATTGTGTCCTATTACGTCAACAATGCTGCCCCATATTACGTCAATAATGGTGTCCCTATTAAGTCAACAATAATGCCCCATTACGTCAACAATATGTCTTTTACGCCACCAAGGTTGCCCCCATTACGTCAACTGTGGTGTCTCTATTACGTCCACAATTGTGCTACTATTACGTCAACAATGTCGTTTCTATTTCGTCAACAACGCTGCCCATATTACGGATTATAATGGTGTCCCCATACACGTCAACAATGTAACGGTGCAACTATTACGTCAACGATGCCGCCTTCTGTTGTACGACCCTAAATCCGAGTATATACGCAAAAAGACACATGGAAGTCAAATACTACAAGTAAATACGACAACAATATATAACTTGACAGCCTGCTTATTTAATTCCCCATGAAACACTTACTGAGCGACATCCTCCAGCAGAACTATATAGACCAGCCACAAAAACAAAATAAGCATCGTTACAATTCTCCATAAACATGCAAATGTAAAAAAACAATGAAGAGTTTCCATGTGAGTTTAGGAGATGGAATTTGAGATCACAAGACTGACTGACTGAGTTTGGTTTTACGCCGCTTTTAGCAATATTCCAGCAACATCACGGCGGGGGACACCAGAAATGAGATCACGGCCCTGAGATCACGAAACGTAGCACATGCATATGTCTTCTATTCCCTTTACTAATTACTATGTATACATGTGTATTTGTATACACATGTTGTTCCAATGTATAGTTTGATTTCCTGTCAGTTCCTTTTTGTGTGGCTGATATATATGTACAGTCCTACCCATTTGGCGTGATCACTTTAGTTATTAAATCAAAGAGCAAGAAAATACGTATTTTAAAACACTTATCTGTTGAACGTGACTAGTAGGACAGAGCGGCACCATATACCTGCTGTATATTTTGGCAAATGGATAATATTAATTTCCATTCGCAGGATCAACATGGGATCTACTCTCTGCTTTCTGTGACGACGTATCTGAAGAAGGAAACAGGCAGCGGCAGAGTAGGTGAACGTTGTGTTGGTAACTTGTCTTACGATAAAATGCAGACTGTGTTTGCTTGATTACATACGACGGTAGGCAACCGCTCTTGGTGAGCGGCAAAGTTACTGTTCAACACACTCACGTGGACTTGGGTGAACTTTGTCATTCTCTCGCAGGGTCGAGATGACCACGATGGCCAGGAAGATAGCAATGCCCTGGAACATGTATAGATATAACGTGTGATAGTCTCTCATGGTGGAAGCAGTCCAATACAAACGTTCAATTATAAAGTGTTATTTTGTAATGAGATCCTCCTAGAGTATCCGATAATATGACCTGTACGGCACATATATACAGCACAGTTGTGTCTATCACAGCAGCATAGGAACTCCACGCTAATAACTATTTCATACAGAACGAAGATACATTAATACATATCATGGGCCGTTCTCCTTTCATGGGAATGTGTAACACAATGTATGATTGAACATTCATCACCTCCACACGGGCAGTGATATGTACATGCCATGTGTACATCGGCAGTCTTTAAGCCCTACATCGGCCTTTAAGCCATGTGTACATCGGCAGTCTTTAAGCCATACAGCCACGTGTACATCGGCAGTCTTTAAGCCATACAGCCACGTGTACATCGGCAGTCTTTAAGCCATACAGCCACGTGTACATCGGCAGTCTTTAAGCCATACAGCCACGTGTACATCGGCAGTCTTTAAGCCACGTACGTACATACATCAGCACGTGTACATCGGCAGTCTTTAAGCCATACAGCCACGTGTACATCGGCAGTCTTTAAGCCATAGCAGCCACGTGTACATCGGCAGTCTTTAAGCCATACAGCCACGTGTACATCGGCAGTCTTTAAGCCATACAGCCACGTGTACATCGGCAGTCTTTAAGCCCAGCCACGTACAACCATGTGTACGTCGGCAGTCTTTAAGCCATACAACCATGTGTACATCGGCAGTCTTTAAGCCCTACAGCCCATACAATACGTGTACATCGGCAGTCTTTAAGCCATACAGCCACGTGTACATCGGCAGTCTTTAAGCCATGCAGCCATGTGTACATCGGCAGTCTTTAAGCCATGCAGCCATGTGTACATCGGCAGTCTTTAAGCCATACAGCCATGTGTACATCGGCAGTCTTTAAGCCATACAGCCACGTGTACATCGGCAGTCTTTAAGCCATGCAGCCACGTACACGTTGATAGTTATTCATCAATATTGTTGCCATTGTAACAAGTTTTCCTGTATTGCATACACCAGGTCTAACCTATTACCTGTATTGTAGACACAGGTGTAACGTATTTACCTGTATTGTAGACACAGGTGTAACCTATTTACCTGTATTGTAGACACAGGTGTAACGTAACGTATTGTAGACACTGTATTGTAGTAGACACCAGGTGTAACGTATTTACCTGTATTGTAGACACAGGTGTAACGTATTTACCTGTATTGTAGACACAGGTGTAACGTATTTACCTGTATTGTAGACACCAGGTGTAACGTATTTACCTGTATTGTAGACACAGGTGTAACGTATTTACCTGTATTGTAGACACAGGTGTAACCTATTTACCTGTATTGTAGACACCAGGTGTAACGTATTTACCTGTATTGTAGACACAGGTGTAACCTATTTACCTGTATTGTAGACACCAGGTGTAACCTATTTACCTGTATTGTAGACACAGGTGTAACCTATTTACCTGTATTGTAGACACAGGTGTAACGTATTTACCTGTATTGTAGACACAGGTGTAACGTATTTACCTGTATTGTAGACACAGGTGTAACCTATTTACCTGTATTGTAGACATTTACCTGCATTAGGTGTAACCTGTATTGTAGTGTAACGTATTTACCAGTATTGTAGAGACAGATGTAACGTATTTACCAGTATTGTAGACACAGGTGTAACGTATTTACCTGTATTGTAGACACAGGTGTAACCTATTTACCTGTATTGTAGACACAGGTGTATTGCATTTACCTGTATTGTAGACACAGGTAACCTATTTACCTGTATTGTGTAACGTAGACACAGGTGTAACGTAGACCAGGTGTATTTACCTGTATTGTAGACACCAGGTGTAACGTATTTACCTGTATTGTAGACACAGGTGTAACCTATTTACCTGTATTGTAGAGACAGGTGTAACCTATTTACCTGTATTTACCTGTAACCTATTTACCTGTGTAGACACCAGGGTGTAACGTATTTACCTGTATTGTAGACACAGGTGTAACGTATTTACCTGTATTGTAGACACAGGTGTAACGTATTTACCTGTATTGTAGACACAGGTGTAACGTATTTACCTGTATTGTAGACACAGGTGTAACCTATTTACCTGTATTGTAGACACAGATGTTACATATTTACCAGTATTGTAGACACAGGTGTAACGTATTTACCTGTATTGCACACACCAGAATGACTGTGGCCATCAGTAAGTTGGACAACTGCTGCCACTTGCTGTCCGGGTTCTGTTCCAAACAAACATGTCGTCATGTCAGCGTGATGTCATTACGTTGTCATGGCAGCTGCTGTCTTTGAGTCAAACATATCTTGTACACGTATCGTTATGGTATAGCTGGTGTAACAGACTCGGTTCTCTCGGTGGCCACTTGTATAATTTACCAGCAAATATTTTACAGGTTTCCGATATTTTCTGAACATTACGTAGTATGGAAGGACTGGAAGGTTTCTCCGAACGCTGCTAAGTATTTTAATGGCATGACCTAAATCACAGAAGTGTGAAGGAAGGCGACATTTGAAAAATAATAATGCTTTGAGATAATGCTTAAAATAAAACGAAACATTTTGATACTTGATATTTAACAGATCTGTTGGTATGTCATCATGAATCACCTACTTGATGTCCTCAAACCACGTGACGGTCCAGCGGTGGAGTCACGTGAGTACGGTCCATGTCACCTACCTCGAAGGGAGTCGGGATGCGGACCATGCTGTAGACAACGACGATGATAACGAGGATAACCTGCAGTAGGATGTACTGAAAGAGAAATGATGGCATCAGTGACGCAGGAGACGTCAGACAAGATGCATGTACAACCACGAGTGTACATCCTGAGCAACTCCTCGTGCCGAAAAGTCGAACGTTTTGAAAACAATGTTATATTTTATCGGTGGTTTGTGAATCTCACGTAGCATAAGTTGGTTGATGAAAATGTGGTTAAAACATTTCTTTTAACAAAGTGAATGTATATATGAACAATAATCTATATCCAAGCTTGCAACAGAATAGGTTTCAACAGAGTAACCCTAGAACCCATCCCATTTATAACACATAACAAATCGGTGGTATGGAACAAAGTCCAACTTGACCCTACATTTTACCGAGGTTACGCCCCCTGAAGCACGTGTTTTATAATGTTTGGTTTACGTTGGAGATGTGTCATGCCGTACAGCAAATGGAAGCTGTCTTCATAAGCTTTTCACAGATATACATCCCTTCATTGTAATTCACAGACACTATACAAGTCCAATGTCAGGCACAATAACCCCAGTGGAACAGTATGGAGGCCATGAGGAATGTTACTATTCGTAGCTTTCTAAACCCGTCCACGCTGACGTGGAGTTGGCGTCTGCCGGGAGAGCGGAACGTCTGGGTTCGATCCCAAACCATGAATATAATGATGTTACCTGCGTAATACTCGGTGTTCATGGGACTGGTCGGATGGGTTTCAGTACATTGCGTCATGCTGAACTGTCGTATGGTTGTCATTACGTAAAGACGCACGCACGCGCGCACACACACGCCGCTTCAACAGCCAACTCACCAAAGCCAGGGATATGCGTTTCCTCTGCCGAGCGCCGAAGAAGCCGAACAAGCTGACGATGAAGGAGACTGGTCCAGCTATCAAGAAGAACTGGCAGGTGTCCACGTACACTTCCTTCCCCCTGACCATGTCAGCAGCGTCCATCTGTGTGACGGTGACGTCCAGGAGAGGTTCCATGGTGGACATCACGGCCCCGAGGATTATGAAGTCAATGCTCTTCACCTGCAGCACAGTGTCAAGGTTCAGTACATAGAAACAACACTCAGCAACATACAAACCATCACGACAACAACACTCAGCAACATACAAACCATCACGACAACAACACCCAGCAACATACAAACCATCACGGCAACAACAACTCAGCAACATACAAACCATCACGACAACAACACCCAGCAACATACAAACCAACATGGCAACAACACTCAGCAACATACAAACCATCACGGCAACAACACTCAGCAACATACAAACCATCACGGCAACAACACTCAGCAACATACAAACCATCATGGCAACAACACTCAACAACATACAAACCATCATGGCAACAACACTCAGCAACATACAAACCATCATGGCAACAACACTCAGCAACATACAAACCATCACGGCAACAACACTCAACAACATACAAACCATCATGGCAACAACACTCAACAACATACAAACCATCATGGCAACAACACTCAGCAACATACAAACCATCATGGCAACAACACTCAGCAACATACAAACCATCAAGGCAACAACACTCAACAACATACAAACCATCATGGCAACAACACTCAGCAACATACAAACCATCACGGCAACAACACTCAACAACATACAAACCATCATGGCAACAACACTCAACAACATACAAACCATCATGGCAACAACACTCAGCAACATACAAACCATCATGGCAACAACACTCAACAACATACAAACCATCATGGCAACAACACTCAGCAACATACAAACCATCACGACAACAACACTCAGCAACATACAAACCATCATGGCAACAACACTCAACAACATACAAACCATCACGGCAACAACACTCAGCAACATACAAACCATCACGGCAACAACACTCAGCAACATACAAACCAACATGGCAACAACACTCAGCAACATACAAACCATCACGGCAACAACACTCAGCAACATACAAACCATCACGGCAACAACACTCAGCAACATACAAACCATCATGGCAACAACACTCAGCAACATACAAACCATCACGGCAACAACACTCAGCAACATACAAACCAACATGGCAACAACACTCAACAACATACAAACCATCACGGCAACAACACTCAGCAACATACAAACCATCACGGCAACAACACTCAACAACATACAAACCATCATGGCAACAACACTCAACAACATACAAACCAACATGGCAACAACACTCAACAACATACAAACCATCATGGCAACAACACTCAACAACATACAAACCATCATGGCAACAACACTCAACAACATACAAACCAACATGGCAACAACACTCAACAACATACAAACCATCATGGCAACAACACTCAGCAACATACAAACCATCATGGCAACAACACTCAACAACATACAAACCATCATGGCAACAACACTCAACAACATACAAACCATCATGGCAACAACAACACTCAACAACATACAAACCATCATGGCAACAACACTCAACAACATACAAACCATCATGGCAACAACACTCAACAACATACAAACCATCATGGCAACAACACTCAACAACATACAAACCATCATGGCAACAACACTCAACAACATACAAACCATCATGGCAACAACACTCAACAACATACAAACCATCATGGCAACAACACTCAGCAACATACAAAACCATCATGGCAACAACACTCAACAACATACAAACCATCACGGCAACAACACTCAACAACATACAAACCATCACGACAACAACACTCAACAACATACAAACCATCATGGCAACAACACTCAACAACATACAAACCATCACGACAACAACACTCAACAACATACAAACCATCATGGCAACAACACTCAACAACATACAAACCAACATGGCAACAACACTCAGCAACATACAAAACCATCATGGCAACAACACTCAGCAACATACAAACCATCATGGCAACAACACTCAACAACATACAAACCATCATGGCAACAACACTCAGCAACATACAAACCATCATGGCAACAACACTCAGCAACATACAAACCAACATGGCAACAACACTCAACAACATACAAACCATCATGGCAAATAACACTCAGCAACATACAAACCATCATGGCAACAACACTCAGCAACATACAAACCATCATGGCAACAACACTCAACAACATACAAACCATCATGGCAACAACACTCAGCAACATACAAACCATCATGGCAACAACACTCAACAACATACAAACCATCATGGCAACAACACTCAACAACATACAAACCAACATGGCAAATAACACAAACAACTCAAACCACATACAAACCATCATGGCAACAACACTCAGCAACATACAAACCATCATGGCAACAACACTCAACAACATACAAACCATCATGGCAACAACACTCAACAACATACAAACCATCATGGCAACAACACTCAACAACATACAAACCATCATGGCAACAACACTCAACAACATACAAACCATCATGGCAACAACACTCAACAACATACAAACCATCATGGCAACAACACTCAACAACATACAAACCATCATGGCAACAACACTCAACAACATACAAACCATCATGGCAAATAAACACTCAACAACATACAAACCATCATGGCAACAACACTCAACAACATACAAACCATCATGGCAACAAACACTCAACAACATACACAAACCATCATGGCAACAACACTCAACAACATACAAACCATCATGGCAACAACACTCAACAACATACAAACCATCATGGCAACAACAACCTCAACAACATACAAACCATCATGGCAACAACACTCAACAACATACAACAACATAACCATCATGGCAACAACACTCAACAACATACAAACCATCATGGCAACAACACTCAACAACATACAAACCATCATGGCAACAACACTCAACAACATACAAACCATCATGGCAACAACACTCAACAACATACAAACCATCATGGCAACAACACTCAACAACATACAAACCATCATGGCAACAACACTCAACAACATACAAACCATCATGGCAACAACACTCAACAACATACAAACCATCACTGGCAACAACAAACTCAACAACATACAAACCATCATGGCAACAACACTCAACAACATACAAACCATCATGGCAACAACACTCAACAACATACAAACCATCATGGCAACAACACTCAACAACATACAAACCATCATGGCAACAACACTCAACAACATACAAACCATCATGGCAACAACACTCAACAACATACAAAACCATCATGGCAACAACACTCAACAACATACAAACCATCATGGCAACAACACTCAGCAACATACAAACCATCATCATGCAACAACACTCAACAACATACAAACCAACATGGCAACAACACTCAACAACATACAAACCATCATGGCAACAACACTCAACAACATACAAACCATCATGGCAACAACACTCAACAACATACAAAACCATCATGGCAACAACACTCAACAACATACAAACCAACATGGCAACAACACTCAACAACATACAAACCATCATGGCAACAACACTCAACAACATACAAAACCATCATGGCAAATAACACTCAGCAACATACAAACCATCATGGCAACAACACTCAACAACATACAAAACCACTCAACAACATACAAACCATCATGGCAACAACACTCAACAACATACAAACCATCATGGCAACAACACTCAACAACATACAAACCATCATGGCAACAACACTCAACAACATACAAAACCATCATGGCAACAACACTCAACAACATACAAAACCATCATGGCAACAACACCAACAACATACAAACCATCATGGCAACAACACTCAACAACATACAAACCAACCATCATGGCAAACAACACTCTCAGCAACAACATACAAACCATCATGGCAACAACACTCAACAACATACACTAAACCATCATGGCAACAACACTCAACAACATACAAACCATCATGGCAACAACACTCAACAACATACAAACCAACATGGCAACAACACTCAACAACATACAAAACCATCATGGCAACAACACACTAACACTCAACAACATACAAACCATCATGGCAACAACACTCAGCAACATACAAACCATCATGGCAACAACACTCAACAACATACAAACCATCATGGCAACAACACTCAACAACATACAAACCATCATGGCAACAACACTCAACAACATACAAAACCATCATGGCAACAACACTCAACAACATACAAACCATCATGGCAACAACACTCAACAACATACAAACCATCATGGCAACAACACTCAACAACATACAAACCATCATGGCAAACATGGCAAACAACACTCAACAACATACAAACCATCATGGCAACAACACTCAACAACATACAAACCATCATGGCAACAACACTCAACAACATACAAACCATCATGGCAACAACACTCAGCAACATACAAACCATCATGGCAACAACACTCAACAACATACAAAACCAACATGGCAACAACACTCCAACAACATACAAACCATCATGGCAACAACACTCAACAACATACAAAACCATCATGGCAACAACACTCAGCAACATACAAACCATCATGGCAACAACACTCAACAACATACAAACCATCATGGCAAATAACACTCAACAACATACACAAACCATCATGGCAACAACACTCAACAACATACAAACCATCATGGCAACAACACTCAACAACAACATACAAACCATCATGGCAACAACACTCAACAACATACAAACCATCATGGCAACAACACTCAACAACATACAAAACCAACATGGCAACAACACTCAACAACATACAAACCATCATGGCAACAACACTCAACAACATACAAACCATCATGGCAACAACACTCAACAACATACAAAACCATCATGGCAACAACACTCAGCAACATACAAACCATCATGGCAACAACACTCAACAACATACAAACCATCATGGCAACAACACTCAACAACATACAAACCATCATGGCAACAACACTCAACAACATACAAACCAACATGGCAACAACACTCAGCAACATACAAACCATCATGGCAACAACACTCAGCAACATACAAACCATCATGGCAACAACACTAACAACTCAAACCAACACTCAACAACATACAAAACCATCACGGCAACAACACTCAACAACATACAAACCATCATGGCAACAACATGGCAACAACAAACCATCATGGCAACAACATACAATACCATCATGGCAACAACACTCAACAACATACAAAATACCATCATGGCAACAACACTCAACAACATACAAAACCATCATGGCAACAACACTCAACAACATACAAACCATCATGGCAACAACACTCAACAACATACAAACCATCATGGCAACAACACTCAAACAACATACAAACCATCATGGCAACAACACACTCAACAACATACAAACCATCATGGCAACAACACTCAACAACATACAAACCATCATGGCAACAACACTCAACAACATACAAACCATCATGGCAACAACACTCAACAACATACAAACCATCATGGCAACAACACTCAACAACATACAAACAACATACAAACCATCATGGCAACAACACTCAACAACATACAAACCAACATGGCAGCAACACAAACCAACAACAACATACAAACCATCATGGCAACAACACTCAACAACATACAAACCAACATGGCAACAACACTCAACAACATACAAACCATCATGGCAACAACACTCAACAACATACAAACCATCATGGCAACAACAACAACAACAACATACAAAACCATCATGGCAACAACACTCAACAACATATCATGGCAACAACCAACATACATAAAACATCATGGCAACAACACTCAACAACATACAAACCATCATGGCAACAACACTCAACAACATACAAACCATCATGGCAACAACACCCAACAACATACAAACCATCATGGCAACAACACTCAACAACAACATACAAACCATCATGGCAACAACACTCAACAACATACAAACCAACATGGCAACAACGCTCAACAACATACAAACCATCATGGCAACAACACTCAACAACATACAAACCATCATGGCAACAACACTCAACAACATACAAACCAACATGGCAACAACACTCAGCAACATACAAAACCATCATGGCAACAACACTCAACAACATACAAACCATCATGGCAACAACACTCAACAACATACAAAACCATCATGGCAACAACACTCAGCAACATACAAACCATCATGGCAACAACACTCAACAACATACAAACCATCATGGCAACAACACTCAACAACATACAAACCATCATGGCAACAACACTCAACAACATACAAACCATCATGGCAACAACACTCAACAACATACAAACCATCATGGCAACAACACTCAACAACATACAAAACCAACATGGCAACAACACTCAACAACATACAAACCATCATGGCAACAACACTCAACAACATACAAACCATCATGGCAACAACACTCAACAACATACAAAAACCATCATGGCAACAACACTCAACAACATACAAACCAACATGGCAACAACACTCAACAACATACAAACCATCATGGCAACAACACTCAGCAACATACAAAACCATCATGGCAACAACACTCAGCAACATACAAACCATCATGGCAACAACACTCAACAACATACAAACCATCATGGCAACAACACTCAACAACATACAAACCATCATGGCAACAACACTCAACAACATACAAACCATCATGGCAACAACACTCAACAACATACAAACCATCATGGCAACAACACTCAACAACATACAAACCATCATGGCAACAACACTCAACAACATACAAACCATCATGGCAACAACACTCAACAACATACAAACCAACATGGCAACAACACTCAACAACATACAAACCATCATGGCAACAACACTCAACAACATACAAACCATCATGGCAACAACACTCAGCAACATACAAAACCATCATGGCAACAACACTCAGCAACATACAAACCATCATGGCAACAACTTACAAGCAACACTCAACAACATACAAACCATCATGGCAACAACACTCAACAACATACAAACCATCATGGCAACAACACTCAACAACATACAAACCATCATGGCAACAACACTCAGCAACATACAAACCATCATGGCAACAACACTCAACAACATACAAACCATCATGGCAACAACACTCAACAACATACAAACCATCATGGCAACAACACTCAACAACAACATACAAACCATCATGGCAACAACACTCAACAACATACAAACCATCATGGCAACAACACAACAACAACATACAAACCAACAACATCCATCATGGCAACAACACTCAACAACATACAAACCATCATGGCAACAACACTCAACAACATACAAACCATCATGGCAACAACACTCAACAACATACAAACCATCATGGCAACAACACTCAACAACATACAAACCAACATGGCAACAACACTCAACAACATACAAACCAACATGGCAACAACACTCAACAACATACAAACCATCATGGCAACAACACTCAACAACATACAAACCATCATGGCAACAACACTCAACAACATACAAACCATCATGGCAACAACACTCAACAACATACAAACCATCATGGCAACAACACTCAACAACATACAAACCATCATGGCAACAACACTCAACAACATACAAACCAACATGGCAACAACACTCAGCAACATACAAACCATCATGGCAACAACACTCAACAACATACAAACCATCATGGCAACAACACTCAACAACATACAAACCATCATGGCAACAACACTCAACAACATACAAACCATCATGGCAACAACACTCAACAACATACAAACCATCATGGCAACAACACTCAACAACATACAAACCAACATGGCAACAACACTCAACAACATACAAACCATCATGGCAACAACACTCAACAACATACAAACCATCATGGCAACAACACTCAACAACATACAAAACCAACATGGCAACAACACTCAACAACATACAAACCATCATGGGCAACAACACTCAACAACATACAAACCATCATGGCAACAACACTCAACAACATACAAACCATCATGGCAACAACACTCAACAACATACAAACCATCATGGCAACAACACTCAACAACATACAAACCATCATGGCAACAACACTCCAGCAACATACAAACCATCATGGCAACAACACTCAACAACATACAAACCATCATGGCAACAACACTCAGCAACATACAAACCATCATGGCAACAACACTCAACAACATACAAACCATCATGGCAACAACACTCAACAACATACAAACCAATCATGGCAACAACGCAACAACATACAAAACCAACATGGCAACAACACTCAACAACATACAAACCATCATGGCAACAACACTCAACAACATACAAACCAACATGGCAACAACACTCAACAACATACAAACCAACATGGCAACAACACTCAACAACATACAAACCATCATGGCAACAACACCCAACAACATACAAACCATCATGGCAACAACACTACAGCAACAACACTACAACACCAAACCATGGCAATAACACTCAGGAACATACAAACCATCATGGCAACAACACTCAACAACATACAAACCATCATGGCAACAACACTCAACAACATACAAACCAACATGGCAACAACACTCAACAACATACAAACCAACATGGCAACAACACTCAACAACATACAAACCATCATGGCAACAACACTCCAACAACATACAAACCAACATGGCAACAACACTAACATGCGCAACAACATACAAAACCATCACGGCAACAAAACACTCAGCAACATACAAACCATCATGGCAACAACACTCAACAACACATACAAACCATCATGGCAGCAACACTCAACAACATACAAACCATCATGGCAACAACACTCAGCAACATACAAAACCATCATGGCAACAACACTCAACAACATACAAACCATCATGGCAACAACACTAACAAAACATACAAACCATCATGGCAACAACACTCAACAACATACAAACCATCATGGCAACAACACTCAACAACATACAAACCATCATGGCAACAACACTCAACAACATACAAACCATCACGGCAACAACACTCAACAACATACAAACCAACATGTCAACAACACTCCAGCAACATACAAACCAACATGGCAACAACACTCAACAACATACAAAACCAACATGGCAACAACACTCAACAACATACAAACCATCACGGCAACAACACTCAACAACATACAAACCATCACGGCAACAACACTCAACAACATACAAACCATCATGGCAACAACACTCAGCAACATACAAAAACCATCATGGCAACAACACTCAACAACATACAAAACACCATCATGGCAACAACACATGGCAACAACATACAAACCAAAACCATCATGGCAACAACACTCAACAACATACAAACCATCATGGCAACAACACTCAACAACATACAAACCATCATGGCAACAACACTCAGCAACATACAAACCATCATGGCAACAACACTCAACAACATACAAACCATCATGGCAACAACACTCCAACAACATACAAACCATCATGGCAACAACACTCAACAACATACAAACCATCATGGCAACAACACTCAACAACATACAAACCATCATGGCAACAACACTCAACAACATACAAACCATCATGGCAACAACACTCAGCAACATACAAACCATCATGGCAACAACACTCAGCAACATACAAACCATCACGGCAACAACACTCAACAACATACAAACCATCACGGCAACAACACTCAGCAACATACAAACCATCATGGCAACAACACTCAGCAACATACAAACCATCATGGCAACAACACTCAGCAACATACAAACCATCATGGCAACAACACTCAGCAACATACAAACCATCATGGCAACAACACTCAACAACATACAAACCATCATGGCAACAACACTCAACAACATACAAACCATCATGGCAACAACACTCAACAACATACAAACCATCATGGCAACAACACTCAACAACATACAAACCATCATGGCAACAACACTCAACAACATACAAACCATCACGGCAACAACACTCAACAACATACAAACCATCATGGCAACAACACTCAACAACATACAAACCATCACGGCAACAACACTCAACAACATACAAACCATCATGGCAACAACACTCAACAACATACAAACCATCATGGCAACAACACTCAACAACATACGAACCCATCATGGCAACAACACTCAGCAACATACAAACCATCACGGCAACAACAACACTCAACAACATACAAACCATCATGGCAACAACACTCAACAACATACAAACCATCATGGCAACAACACTCAACAACATACAAACCATCATGGCAACAACACTCAACAACATACAAACCATCATGGCAACAACGCTCCAACAACATACAAAACCATCATGGCAACAACACTCAACAACATACAAACCATCATGGCAACAACACTCAACAACATACAAACCATCATCGGCAACAACACCCAACAACATACAAACCATCACGGCAACAACACTCAACAACATACAAACCATCATGGCAACAACACTCAACAACATACAAACCATCATGGCAAATAACACTCAACAACATACAAACCATTATGGCAACAACACTCAGCAACATACAAAACCATCATGGCAACAACACTCAACAACATACAAACCAACATGGCAACAACACTCAACAACATACAAAACCAACATGGCAACAACACTCAGCAACATACAAACCATCACGGCAACAACACTCAACAACATACAAAACCATCATGGCAACAACACTCAACAACATACAAAACCATCATGGCAACAACACTCAACAACATACAAACCAACATGGCAACAACACTCAACAACATACAAACCAACATGGCAACAACACTCAACAACATACAAACCATCACGGCAACAACACTCAACAACATACAAACCATCATGGCAACAACACTCAACAACATACAAACCATCATGGCAACAACACCCAACAACATACAAACCATCATGGCAACAACACTCAACAACATACAAACCATCATGGCAACAACACTCAAGCAACATACAAACCAACATGGCAACAACACTCAACAACATACAAACCAACATGGCAACAACACTCAACAACATACAAACCATCACGGCAACAACACTCAACAACAACATACAAACCAACATGGCAACAACACTCCAAGCAACATACAAACCATCATGGCAACAACACTCAACAACATACAAACCATCATGGCAACAACACTCAACAACATACAAACCATCATGGCAACAACACTCAGCAACATACAAACCATCACGGCAGCAACACTCAGCAACATACAAACCAACATGGCAACAACACTCAACAACATACAAACCATCATGGCAACAACACTCAACAACATACAAACCATCATGGCAACAACACTCAGCAACATACAAAACCATCATGGCAAAAACACTCAGCAACAGCAAACCATACAAACCATCATGGCAACAACACTCAACAACATACAAACCATCATGGCAACAACACTCAACAACATACATACAAACCATCATACAAACAACACTCAACAACAACATACAAACCAACACGTTAACAACACTCCAACAACATACAAACCAACATGGCAACAACACTCAGCAACATACAAACCATCACGGCAACAACACTCAACAACATACAAACCAACATGGCAACAACACTCAACAACATACAAACCATCATGGCAACAACACTCAACAACATACAAACCATCATGGCAACAACACTCAGCAACATACAAACCAACATGGCAACAACACTCAACAACATACAAACCATCATGGCAACAACACTCAACAACATACAAACCATCATGGCAACAACACTCAACAACATACAAACCATCATGGCAACAACACTCAACAACATACAAACCAACATGGCAACAACACTCAACAACATACAAACCAACATGGCAACAACACTCAACAACATACAAACCAACATGGCAACAAAACCCAGCAACATACAAACCACGACACGTTGTACCTACGTGATGTAACGACACGTTGTACCTACGTGATGTAACGACACGTTGTACCTACGTGATGTAACGACACGTTGTACCTACGTGATGTAACGACACGTTGTACCTACGTGCAGTGACAACGCATTGTACCTAAAAGATGTAACGACACATTGCACCTACGTGCAGTGACGACACATTGTACCTACGTGATGTAACGACACATTGTATCTACGTGATGTAACGACACATTGTATCTACGTGCACGACTACGTGCAGTGACGACACATTGCACCTACGTGCAGTGACGACACATTGTACCTACGTGATGTAACGACACATTGTATCTACGTGATGTAACGACACATCGACACCCAGGCCACACGTACCCGTTGTAGTGACACTTTGACGGACAACGACCACTATGGTGGAAGATCAACTGGCTGGTGGAAGATCTACACATGGAACAATACAACACCTATGGCTTTCATAGCCATGAATATTCATATCATTATCATGTTTGTGTGCATGAATACTGTGACCTTTTGGGCACACTATACATTGATTCTAGTTTGGACGAACGAAAGTAGATTTCTTTTGTTCGTGACTGATGGCCGAGCTTGTACCTACGTGATGTAACGACACATTGTACCTACGTGATGTAACGACACATTGTACCTACGTGATGTAACGACACATTGAACCCACGTGATGTGACAAACAGAAATACTTCATATGCCCAACGGTAATATTTTGGAGCAAGTGAGTGAGTGAGTGAGCTATATGGCGATGGTCTGTGAAAAACGAGTCTGGACCAGACAATCCAGTGATCAAGAGCATGAACATCGATCTACACAATTGGGATACGATGATATTTTTCAATCAAGTCTGTGAGCCTGACCACCCGATCCCGTTAGTCGCGTCTTACGACGAGCATGGTTACTGAACATCAATACTGACCCAGATCTTAACGGGTCCTTGGAGCAAGTACCTTAGGTGAGGGCTCCTTGAGGGTAGTGCCTCTAACATGACAGTATATTTGACCTTGTGGCGACCACACAAAGTTGTATTTACAAGGGTACACCCCTGTTATGTCACATTACGGTGACTGTTATCTTAACACAAGGCCTTCATGGACGACAATGCAAGGCCACATCGAACACGTGATGTTGTTGACTTGTTTCCTGAAGAGGAGCTAGGTACTCTATCTTGGCCCTCCAAGAATCCAGTTCTCAGTACCATAGGGCATGACTGGGACATTATGCATCGTGGAATACGCCAGAGGGGTCCCCGGTACAAAATCTTGTTGCATTGGAAAAAGCTCTCCATCATGAAACGGACGCAATATCTCAACGTCAAATTCCTCGTCTGATACAGTGAAAGAGGAGGAGGGTTGTTATTGCACTTGGCGGAGGTTACACCAGGTACGGACATTGTGTTCGGTTGGTGATACGAATGTGATCTCTTGAAGAGTGACCCTCTGGTTAACGTTATAATTATAAGCCATAAATATTGATATAAGAACTATAAAATGTCTCAGTTATTTGCCACGTATTTTTCTCTCTGCTTTTTTCGTTTAGAATTGCCATTAAACTGTTACTTTTGTCCATATGTATACTTACTCTGGTGAAAGATCTACTTACTATGGCTATTCCGTTGATTACCAGGAGCGCAAAGCGACACACGACCGAAAACCCGTCTGTTTCCATGACAACGACGTCTGTAGTCAGGCATCACCCCACCCTGACGTCAAGGTTTTCTCTCTAATGTGTGGTGACTACCGAGCTTGTTTGGCAGTCAGATGTTGTTGAGTTGAGCCCAGGATACAGAGGTACTCCATCTACTCACACACGGACGGTAACTGACGACACGGCCTTCTTCTGGCGGCCATACAACCATCTGAAATAAAAGCCAAATCACAGATACATGTACTAATCTCCACTGCCCGATACAACGCACACAACAGACACATGCCATGTCGACTTCACGTCCCAGAAGCCGGATTTAATCCAAAAATAGATCATCAAAGTGATGTGTGTACGCAATATGTGTTATCAAAGTAATTAACAGATATTTATATATTGGATATAATAGATGTTACAGTTGTGTTTACAGAGTGTGTGTATCTACTGGTAGATAACGACTTCATACCCGGGAGATAAACCGGTAATCCCTGTCTTACCTCCAGCAACAGTCACGCCGCTGTCACGCTAGATACACTCGTCACATGTTGCTAGGACTGACAGTTATCCACACACAGCAGTCACTTTGTCAGACAGGCAATGCACAGGGGTACACAGTGCACAGGGATACACAAGGTACAGGGGTACACAAGAAACAGGGGTACACAGTGCACAGGGATACACAAGGCACAGGGGTACACAAGAAACAGGGTACACAAGGCACAGGGGTACACAAGAAACAGGGGTACACAGTGCACAGGGATACACAAGAAACAGGGGTACACAAGAAACAGGGGTACACAAGAAACAGGGATACACAAGGCACAGGGGTACACAAGAAACAGGGTACACAAGGCAAAGGGGTACACAAGAAACAGGGGTACACAAGGCACAGGGGTACACAAGGCACAGGGGTACACAAGAAACGGGTACACAAGGAATGGGCAAACAAGGAAGGGCCACGCAAAGAAGGGTCACGCAAGGCAGAATCACGCAAAGCAGAGTGACGAAAACAAGGTTACGCAGTCACGTGCACAGCGTTCGGGTTTTCTCGTCGTCTTGATATATTCAAGTCGATCCAAACACGTGTCTTAGACAAGCAAGACAAGTTTCAAAACTGAAATTGGCACATTGGGACCGAGTCCAGAAAGGTACTCGGCACGCCAAGGACAATTTGTGATAAACCACACTCTGTAAAGCTGCGTGACTTTCACTTTCCAATACTCAGCTTTCCTTCCATGCCCAGGACTTATCCATCAGCTCCAGCCTCTGGTGTTTAGTCTTAAGTTTTAAAGTGCAAATGTGTTGAAAGGAGTTCAAGTATCTCTTCAGTTATATAATTAACAGGCTTCAGTAAACTTTAAACACGTTTCATGCTTGACCTGCTAAGATTATCTCAGTTTGACGCAAATGATGATCGATGATCCGGATGCCTCTTCTGACATGCACCACATGTTTCTGTGTTATTTCAGGTAAATAGTTGACCTGCCTTTGCATGTATCAGGGACATTACCAGGGCAGGACACCCCAACCGTTTCACGAACACCTCGTATTTTCGTAGTTCGATAGTGATTTCTAAACATACTCGTCGACATGTGCAGCTTTATGTAACTGATGTTACGAGCTGTGGGGATTTATGGGGATTTGAAAACATCACAACTGTAGGAAGTGTGCATTTACGTATAGTCATTAACACACGCACCATGGCTTATGTCCCTTGCAAATGACGTCATTGGTGCCCAACCCATAATCAAATGACGTCATCATACTCTATTTGACCCATTTCGCGTGGTGCAGGTATAGGTGTGGTTCTTGTGTCTCGATGCGTTTTTAACCGTCTTGTTGCCTGACCGCCAATGTAAGTGTTTATTTTTTGAAAACTTGACAAATTTTGTGTTTTATGTCAGTTACATCGATATCCTTGTTAGAATTTCAATTTGACGTCATTCGTTCTTTACAAATACTCTTTCCTGTTACTGAACTTTTCACAATCTGCAAATTTCAGTAACAGGAACGAGGAAACTCTTTATCAACCATCTGCCGAAGCAATGATATGACACTTCGGTCTCACACCGTTTGATCGGAATAGCCTGACAAGGAAGTTCAGACGAGTCGACAAGCGATAAAAACAATTATGAAAATTTGATGAAGTGAAATATCTATTAGCAAAATGATGGTGGACAAGACCTACTGGCTTTTGTATGTGTACATGATCCCCACTGACAAGACCTACTGGCCTTTGTATGTGTACATGATTCCCACTGACAAGGCCTACTGGCCTTTGTATGTGTACATGATTCCGACTGACAAGGCCTACTGGCCTTTGTATGTGTACATGATTCCCACTGACAAGGCCTACTGGCCTTTGTATGTGTACATGATTCCCACTGACAAGGCCTACTGGCCTTTGTATGTGTACATGATTCCCACTGACCGGTTCTTTGTTACTAATACTTATTGCTTCATGTTATAAAACACAGCAGGAATTAGACGGGGTATGGTGTCAGTTGTTCGGTAATACCCGACACCGCTCTATGTCATAATTTAAATGTCGAATTTTACTGGGACTACTGAATTTGAAAAACAACCCCATTTTGATCACCTGTATTTTTGTTGTTACTGTTGTTTGATCGAATCACCTATTCTGAAACATCGTCGATGAACCGAGAATCGCTGAGATTGTTTTGGAGAACAAGAACTTTCAGCCATATAAACAGCTTTCTTTGATTGGCATTCTAGAAGTTGGGTAGGTGAAGAATGGGGACTAATTTTATGGATATACAACTTCTCTAATCTGTAAAGGCGACGTTTCGACATGGATTCTAATGTCGTTTTTCATTAAAATCTATGTCGAAACGTCGCCAATACAGGATAAAGAAGTTGTATATCCATTAAAATAGTCCTCATTTTTTATATTGCAGAGTGTTTATAAAAACACGTCACACGTATGTCGGTTATGTTTCGCCCATTACATCACAACTACAATTCAATATCAGCTTCCTTACACGAATCCCTGAATCCCTCGTACAGTTCACAATAGAATGTAAAATGGTCTTTGTCACCAATACCAAGTGTCTCAGTGAAATCTAGCGAAATATACCAGAAGTGAAAACGAGTGCCGCGCTGGGAAAGGACCACATGTTTGAAATGTAAACAGTGCCAAGCTCAGATTTTCTCATACTATGAGAGATCCGTTCATCTACTCGTTGCATACACTTGCTCATAAGTTTTAGAAAATGCATGGGAAGATTATCGTAGCAAGAAATAAGGAAGTCACAATAAGTGTATTCCAATGTTTCCTAGATTCAACACAATATATGATAGTTTCCGTAATCGTGACGCCATGGCTGACGCAAACTCACGCACGACGTTGACGACACTTCTCCTCATTTCTCAATATTTCTATTTGTCACAATGCAAAGAAAAAGAATACAACGACACGCAGATTGTGAGAATGTTTCGCACTACTTACATATCACATTTATGCATATACTTTGCTTGAAACAACGAAAGTTTTCTTCCAAATATCCGGTGTACGCTTTTTTGGGTGAAAGTCGCTTCAGTTCCCGATAGTGATGTCATATCTACATCAACATTGGTATACATATTTGGTATTTTCATTGAGGTGAGGGTATGAATGGAAATACACAATCTATCCGGCTGCTTACATTTTCAATGCTTCTTTCGTATTTCTACACACTTTTTTCCACGTGATTATTTTCAGTATTATATATTTTGATTTGGGACTAGACAGGAGACCAGCCTAAATCAAGTGGCACCAATTACGTCCTTATCAAATAGGGGTAACTCTGGCCTGTTCAGCTCAACAAACAAAGGCCCCATAATGGCAAAACATTTCAGCACTTATATTGAGGATTATACCTTCATTGTAAGAAAAATGAGTGTATATTTTCAAGACGTGATATCAAGTAATTCAAAATTCCATTTTGTTTCACATAAGGGAAAAATGTGATGTTTTTCGTGTACACTTCCCCTTTAAATTTTGACTCACAATCAGCCATATCAAATCAAATCCCAGACAACCCCGACCACAACATCCAGTGGGACAGAACCCAAACCCCAACAGCCAACCTCACAGACTTTAAACTGAGGAAACCCCCAGAAGCCATCTACATCAAAAGACTCCAGCCATCAATCAACCGTGACCAAGGTTACTACATACCTCCTGCATACTGCCAGCCGATCGAAGAACCTCATCATCGATATACCCCCCTTTATGTATACTGCAGGCTTCACTTGTTAACACTTTTATCAAAGGCTACGTGTTGTTATTGTGTCTGGCTTCCTGAGCCCCATTGCACTGTATTGTGTTGAGTTCTCCATCATAAGGGATACATATTTCAATATCAAAACAGTAAAGGACCTGTTTAATAAAGTTAATTATCATTTAATCATTGATTTGTTAAAAGAGATAGATTTCTTAAATGAATTTTGATATATGTTTTGTAAACAGATAAAGTTTTATATATGGTAGTTCGGATTATCAGCTTAGATTGTTAGTGGCTGTATCCTCAAAGGGGGGTTGAAGCATTGTAAAAATGTTGTCCTCCTGAGAGGGTACGTAAGTCCCAAAACTTTCAAAGTCAATTCAAACTTACCATGATTTTTAAACGTAGTATTCTTGTTGTTTTAATTTTTACTAACATTTCTTACAATCGCCAACAGCTGAAGGGATGGTGTAAATCCAACAAGGGTCCATGCAGGTAGCAAAGGTACTGTAAGTCCCCATGGTCCCTAGTATGGTGATCTACCTTCAGTTGTTGGCGATCTATAGCCTGTTTTTATACTGTATTGTCATCTATAGTTAAACGGCTTTAGATTTAATTACTAGTTTTAAATTCGAATCTGTGATAATCTAGGTATTTTACTGTCCTTTGTTGACAGGCTTTTACAATTTACCATTAATTACTATGTATAAAATTAATTGTTCTCGTCACGATATGGTTGAAATATTGCCGATGTGACGATAAATTTTAACTCACTCACTCACTCACCCATTGTACTCTACACACATTTCCTCTATCGTGTAGATATGCTCCTCCATCCTTATGCTGTTCATCACTTGCTAGATAACGGTTACAACCGACACCGAAATGTCGCTCTCACGGCAAGTGGTTCATCCATATATTGTTATCCTTCCTTTATAACTGAAGCTGTTGTTTAAATAAATTAAGTAATATATTGACAGCGGGACAATAACGATATATTTACTACGTCATTCATATAACTGAGCGTATCAAATCAACATGGAAGCGAATCTCGTGTGCCTGAAGTGTAATAAACCTATGGTCTTTTCCAACAGCAACAGCCGTGAAAACGTGTCAGTGTTTAACCAGCATTTCACATTCAGTCTCCAGTCTGTGGTCGGCGTTTCTCGTAACACTACAGTCCGTTTGAGTCAGAAACGGACCGAGGAATTGCAAATTTTATCATTGTACAAAATTGCCACATAAATATAAATAGTACACATGTTTATCATTTACGAATACCCAACAGCTTTCTTATACTTGAAAATTTTCCGGACTCCACCAAAAAAGTTGTTTAAGAAACTATCATCATTGAAAACGCAAAAGTTGTTATCTGTCGCGGCGGGGTGAAACCGCAGAAACGGAACAGCCACTATCTCGTCGTGCACGGGATACACATGCCTGATGAAAAATGAAGTTGAATGCTGACGTGAAACAGTTGATGATTAAAGTGTACGATTTTTTCCGTGCTGAAGCCGAAAGGGGCAAACCATTTTATGCCATTAATAAATTCCGTAAGCGGGCAGCAAAAGCTTTAGGAGTATCAGCAAGGGTACTGACAAATGTTCTGGAACAAAAAAACATTGTGAGGGTGATGCGAAGCAGGTTTGGGTCGTGTCAAAATCACACAAATTAAAACATTTGGACAACTTTCAAAAGAACCTTGTAAGGCAGTCTATAAACAAGCTCTATTCTGAAAACAAATACATGTCGCTGAAAATTTTAAAAAAGCATTTGAAGCAAGAACACAACCTCAGAGTATCATAATACACACTCTGGCGACTCTTACACTCTTTCGGGTATCGTTTTAAAAAATTTCGGGGGAGAATAGGTCAGTACTCTGTGAATGCCCTGATATCGTTCGCTTGAGAAATAATTTTCTCAGGGTTATAAAGAAGAAGCGCGAGGAAGGGTTCGAGCCAGTGTACTTGGACGAGACCTGGGTCAATGCCTCGCACACTGCCAGCAGTCAGTGGGTACCCGATGGGGATAATAAGGGGTCACGTAGAAAGCTGCCTCTAGGGAAAGGAGAGAGACTGATCATTCTCCATGCTGGTTGCTCCAGCAAAGGCTTTCTCCCAGGCTGCGACTTGGTATTCAGGGCAAAGTCGACAGATAACAGAGACTACCATTCCGAGATGAATGGTGCGGTTTTCCTCGATTGGGTTAAAAATAAGTTGGTACCAGCTCTACCAGAGAAGTCTTTTATCGTAATGGACAATGCCCCATACCACAGCGTGCAGGACCCCGACAGTAAAGCCCCGACATCGAACAGTCGAAAAGGTGATATGATATCATGGCTTGACAAATTTCAGATCGCACGGCCTTCAAAGGCAACGAAGCCTCAGCTATATAAGATCATAAAACCCCACAAAGGTGAACCTTTCTACAAAGTTGACAGTTACATAGAAAGTAAGGGTCACGATATACTGCGACTTCCACCCTATCACTGTGGCCTTAACCCCATTGAAATGATATGGGGTATTGTCAAAGGAGATGTTGCCAGATCAAACACAACTTTTAGTTTACGTGACGTAGAGGTTTTGGTTAAGGAATCCCTTAAACAAAATCACGACTGAAACTTGGCAAAACTGTCAACAAGGTAGCTAACGTCATTTAACAAGGTTACTGGTCTCGGGATGGCTTACAACAGGCAACTGTGTCACCACTTGTCATCCCTTTAAGTCGTGACTATGACACTACGACAGACGAGGAACTGACAGGTCTCCCGGAATAGATTTTGAGATGTCCCCCGCCATGACTGGCTGTTCCGTTTCTGCGGTTTCACCCCGCCGCGACAGATAACAACTTTTGCGTTTTCAATGATGATAGTTTCTTAAACAACTTTTTTGGTGAAATTTTCAAATATCAGAAAGCTGTTGGGTATTAGTAAATGATAAACATGTGTACTATTTATATTTATGTGGCAATTTTGTACAATGATAAAATTTGCAATTCCTCGGTCCGTTTCTGACTCAAACGGACTTTTTTTTTGCTAATGGCAGCGTCATGAACGTCACCAGACAGGCAGACGCCTGTCCAGGTCACCGTCAGAAGATGCACGGGGATAACGGCATGTTCCATTCAGAATCAGAATAGTCACGTGGGAATCTTGTTGCTTTTATGTATTCAGATGCTGCTGTCATGAACTATGATAGGTTGACAGACAGTTTTATAAATTGTTTATAGGGCCGTGCAGACACGACATTCCAGTCAATGAGTGAGTGAGTCAGTGTAAAAATAGTTGTATAAATATATATTTTTAGACTTAAGGATATTCCATTGTTATGGATATTATTAAGGAACCAAGTTGTATGATTGTATGTGGATTTAGAACAGGATTATTCCATCAACTGTAATGACGTTCGCAGTCTGACAGTTACATGCAAAGTGTCCATGATGTGTACGTGAGCTGTTCGCAACTTACAGTGAAGTGTGTTTCTGTACATTTCAGTGATAAAAGTCGGATTAAACATCGTTCTGATACTGTCGTAAATTCAGTAAATGTTTGACATGCATCGTCCTCCACATCAGCAAAGGCTGCCTGTAACTGCCATGTTGGAACAAGACAGGGTTGTTGCACGAGCTCTTAACATTTCACAATCAGTAATTAGCAGAATACAATCACGATATTGACAGACAAATATCGTTGGTGACAGATTTCGATCTGGTCGACCAAGGGCGACAACTGATGAACAAGACTGTACTTCAGTACGACTGTGTTACGAAGCAGTAGTCAAAGGGCCGCTCAAACTAGAAATGAACCTTACAGACTATAGTGAATGGACAGACGATTCATAAATCGAGACAGAGAACGGTATACGGATGGATGAAATATAAGGGTACGGTAGATTAGTGTGTGCAATGGTAGGTGAAGAAACATACATACATGCAGGGTCGACATGTACACAGCAGTAGAATGTAGAATCTTCAGAGGCCGCCGCAGGAATTTGATGTCAGCTGTATGAAACAGGTTCTTAATGCAGACGTCCTTTCAGGGGCATGTGGCACTTTACAAAACATAGGAACAGCACTACAGATACAGATACATGCTTCCTGTTGGACCGAGGATGTGTTTGAATTTCACTAGCATGTGTGTAGGTAGCAACACATGAAGCAGCATCACTTGCGTGATGACGCTGTTACAACCTACACCGGAACATCACTCTCACTGTAATACAGAAGGTGTTCATCCATGTATTGTCACCCTTTCTCATTGATCCAACTTCTAAATACCTCCCAAAGATGGTATATATAACATGTTTGTAGACGGTCAGAGCACGCTAGGTAGCAGCATAGGAACCAGCATCACAGTCCGGGATGGCACCACCTACGACAACGTGACCAAATGCTGCCACGTCAAATGGTCACCCATCTGCCCTATACAAACACGGACTTCCATATGACAAGGTTCATCCTCCTCACTCAGCCAGGGGTTAGGAAGGAAGCAAGGTGTTACCACATTGATCTCAGCTTCCCTATATATGACACAGCTTGTGAAGCTGGATCAATGTCACCTTTAATATGAACATATCAGGTTGTACGGTTATCAGGTGATGGTGTTTTATTTATTTTTCTGATTATGGAAAATATTGTTAAAACATATATACGGATAAACGCCCAAAATGGTTAAAGCATAAGCTGGTTCGTGGACATAGTGGATATCTGCAAAAACATAACAAAGTTGATAATGCATTTTGTTGAGGGTGTTGTGGTGGAATGGTAAATTGTAAAGGTGCATATCGATTATGTATCATTATGGAATATTTAGGTCACTTGAGGACTCGTGAAAGTCCGGGTTAGAATATTGAGCTTCAGTAACCCATGCTTGTCGTCAGGGATCGGGTGGTCAGGTTCGCTGACTTGGTTGACATCGGTTCCCAATTGCGCAGATCGATGCTCATGATGTTGATCACTGGGTTGTCTGGTCAAGACTCGATTGTTTACAGCCCGCCGCCATATAGTTGGAATATTGCTTAAAGAACCACTAAACTTTGTTTTTTTTTGTTACTCTTTTAACCATTACATATGAAAGATTTGTGGTTAGTCTAATGCGGAACACCAAATTTATTCTTTAAAAACTTGTGGTTAATTAATACCGAGCGATTAAAAGTGGCCAAAAAGTCGCCTGCTTCCCTCTCGCCCGCCAACGAAACCACAGACAGGTTACGTAACTCTGTCGCCAGAGCACTGCAGTGACGTCATATGAGGAACGATTTTCAGTTAGTTGTATAGAAAATGTGTAGCACGCTCATCATTTTGATGATTTCTCGACATCAACGACGACATGCTGAATCGTTGCTTTGTCGTCAATTGCTCCTAGGGGGTCGGGCGATGGTGTCCCCATGCACAGATTTCCACAGGACCCCGCAGTTCGTGCTAAATGGGTTATGTTTGTGAGTGCGAAGCGAGCGTTGTGGAAGCCTGAAACGATATCTTACTTGTGTTCAGATCGCTTCACGGAAGTTAAAGACTCAAAACTACTTACTAGTTGTAGTAAAATATGCATACGATTGATGACCATAAAGATTTTCTATGACACAACTTGTAACATAACGATTTCTTCCTCGGAAGTGAGGTTGTGGTCGAAGTAACAATAATATTGTAAGTAGTATTATATTGACACCCACCTCGCTGCCACGAGAGAAATTGTTATGATATACGCTATGTCATGCAAAATCCTATTGGCCATCAATCAAATACATATTTATTACCAGTAGAAAGTAGTTTTGATTTTAGACTCGGTGAAAACAAACCTAAATACCATTTATCCTCAGACTGGCGGATGTTCCCGACAGGGCGCCGCCATTTTTAAAAATAAAAAAATCTGTTAGAATTAATGAGATTATAGTTTGTTTTCATCAAGTTAGAAAATCAAGACTACTTTCTACTCGTAGTTAAATATGTATTGGAATCATAACCAAACGGATTTTGCATGACACAACTTATAACATAACGATTTCTTCCACGGAAGCGAGGTGGGGGTCGAAGTCGCAATACTGCGCGATAAATTTCTTGCTACATTACCATGGTTAATGTCCACTCACCAGTATGTAGATACTAGTCAATGTGCGTCTTTATATTTGGTCTTATAATCCTAATTAGTTTATTATCATACTTGTATGCATTTTGAAACTAAATAAAAAGCAGACGATCTGCTGATACTTATAGTGAATTTATAACAGAACTGTAATATCTAGACATTTTATAGTTTGCCAATGTGAATCATAATTCGCACACACATCCTAGTGCATGTTGTCTGTCTCATTACACTTCACGGCGAAAACAATGATTCTGTTGAATGCTACGACAAATGAATAAAAACAAAATGCAAATATTAAAATTAAAACTGATTAAAGTTATAGGAACAATATCAGGCCATTACCTTGTTCGAGGAATGTATCCATCAATATCCACAAAACTGTTCCAAATGATGTGTCTTTTAACAGTTTAATATACGAAAAAGTGATAAATCTTTTCAGGTATTGGTGTATAGTCTCATTGGTCACCCAAGATAGCACACCTGGCAACTAATTGCATAATGTCCGCCTTTCTTTAAAAACAGTAATTTAGTTAGCCAATAATGGGCAATCAATCAATGTATTGCCGGTTAATCCTTTGAAAGAAGGACGTTGTTTTTACGCAGACACCGACACGACAGAGTGTATTCAGTATAGATTAGTAAATCTACATACATAAACACTACCTTTTGACAATTCCGCTGTGTAAGATAAAAGTAATTAATCAATCAGCGTGTTATCGGTTAATCCTTTGATCGATGTTTATAATGTTGAATATTTACTCCAGACACAAGAAATGCCAAATGGGAACCTTTGTCGGGTAATCTAAGTGTGTTACCACTAATTATACCTGTTATAAATTCATTAACTGACCATCAAGTGAATGATGACAAATAACATGTGTAGGTTTATACCACCTAACACGGGTTACAACGAGGGAGTATTAATTGCTGTATTGCATGTGAAAACTTATGGGCCGACACTGTTTTGAGAATACAAACAGATTTTTACATGACATGATTAAATATCGAGGTAAAACAACACAGAAATGGGATCAATTTAGATCAGTCATTATACAAATAGGGCCTAACGACACCAATCGATTTTGACAGAATCGTTTATGAAAACAAGTTGTAACTCGGAAACTAGGCAAAGCAGGAGACAAAATTAAATGACAGTAGATTGTGAGAACATATAGCTTTCATTTTCCACAACAGTTGTCACGATTTCAGGTTTATACAAGCCTGTAAACAAGATAATTTAACCCCTAAAATGTAGATGAATTCTGCATCGGCTCTCAAAGCTATTCCTCATATGACGTCACAGAGGCGCGCCGCTCTGATTGGTTGAAATTTCGTTCGCGGGTGAGAATTGTGCACTGTTGTCAAAAAGGTCGATTTAAGTCAATTAAAGGTCGAAATGAGTAGTTTTAATGACGGGGTTTCATTCATAACGATGCCAGTTAGTGATTTATGTATTTGTACCCCCTAGGGTTTATGTGACCTTTAACGCATATATGAATTTCAACTGTATTTTTATGTTTATTTTGAAACATCTTGTAGGCTTTATGAGTCAATGAAATATAGCGAAATTGCACACTGGGGATGCAGACTTATCCGTCTTTGGCACCAACTCGAGGAAAGTCAGTTTGAGTGTCACATGGAGACGTTTGGTGGCGCTGAAGTCAATACCTTGTGTGACCACCGTGGGCATACAGAACTGCACGGCATCGCCTAGGCATCGAACGAATAAGTCTCAGAATCTCGTGTTGCCCAATCGCAGCCCACTCTGACTGTAGTTCCTGTGCGAGTTGCTGAAGTGTCTGGGGCTGAGGGTTACGGCGTCGCACCCGTCTGTCCAGGGCATCCCACAGATGTTCGATCGGGTTTAAGTCCGGTGATCTTGAGGGCCAGGGGAGCACATTGATGTTGTGGTTCTGGAGGAAGTCTCTTGTGTGACGTGCTGTGTGGGGCCTGGCATTGTCCTGTTGAAACAACTCCCTCTGGCGATCAATGATTGGAAGGAGGTGTAGGCGTAGGATTTCGTCACAGTGCCGTTGAGCTGTCAGGTTGCCCTGGATCATCACCAAATCACTTCTCCTACGGCAAACCAGCCTCTCTCAACCTGCTACTGACGGTCTGTGCAGAAAGCCTCCTCAATCAGGGTATTTGTCGAGCAGTACTGGTCGCCGTAGCTGTTCGATGACGCAGGTGATGTACCCGGATGTAGCGATCCTGCGCTGCAGTGGTCGCTCGAGGTCGCCCACTACGAGGGGCATCTGCTACCGCATTCTGCCGGCGATATCTCTCCCAGAGCCGTGAAATGGTGCTTTGGTGAACATTCAAGCGTCGGGCAACTGCACGTTGAGACTGGCCAGCTTCAAGCAAACCAATGGCGATATGACGGTTGGCTTCACTTAGACGTGACATTTTGCGTTCGTCAACAATATTCCAAATACAGTGAATAATCGACAGACAGCGATCAATCTTTTATACCCATCATTGAGACTATCTGATCCCAAACTTTAACGTGCATTGCATGTGAATTGTGTATTCTGTGACACTACACGCCGAAATTGAAAATCATGCTGTTAAATGCGGGTATTTTGCGGATGGTGCGTTTTGTTTTGATGTTTCAAAACATAAACATCATAGGACTCATAAACAGAGCAAAACCTTTTGTAAAATGAATCACGTTTTAATTCATTGCTACATGAAATTGCTATTTTCATGATGCGTTTCATTTTTGGGAGAGTATATAATTAGTCAATTAGTTATCTGTTGTATATATTTATTTAGACACTGTTAGTTCATTCATCTGCAGTGTCATGAAAGTAGCACATGTTGATTACAGGTGCCAGTAGGTACAGGGTACATCCTGCTAATAACCTCCACTCCATAAATGGAATCATTTGTATTCCTGCCTTTACACTAGTCCTCACCCTGATAGCGGTGTGCTTTGAGAGCTGCTTACATATATGGACAGGCTTTAGAGAAATAATGACGAAGTCGGCCTCCTGACACAGCCCAGTGCTTGGTATTCAGTATGCTCAGATGTCGTGCCTGGTCGATATGGACTTTAGGTGTACCTGATTGTAAACGTGTGGCAGTCAGGTCACAGCAGTCATCAGTATGTCCTAAATGTGGGTTTGTCTCAAAGGTGTTAAATCTGTATTTTGGTGCCGTGTTAGACAGAAGGTGCATCGTACAAGAGGTCGACGTACAATCAGACAAGTCACCAAGTCTCACCGCCAAAACTTTGCCATAATCCATTCACACGATGCTGCCATGGTAATAATGGGGTATATCATAAAGCATGCACATTCGCACAGGATATTTTGAAGTAGTTAGTGAGTGAGTGAGTTGGATTAACATTGAACTCCCACAGGTGGGAGCTGCACGCGGTGATCACTCGCTGCCCCGTTGGCAACAGGAGAACGTGTGAACGTGTACATGCCGGTCACGTGGTGTAGATACGTCCTATATTGCCCTGGATGATTGGCGGAATATTTCCAGTGAGTCGGGAGACTTTAATTACGTTCATACAGGCCAGGGTAGGCGGGGAATGTAGCAGTCCCCCACTGTCAGCTGAGGCAGGCTTGTCTCAACCCCCCGCGGGGTATATACAAGTATTTTGCGTATCTGTCAGGGGCACAAGAGTTGTCAATCGATTCGATATATCTCCTGTCAAGATATATATTTATATACATTATTCGACATTCATCGATTTCATGTGAACGGGGCATAGCTAACCTGTCTATTTTCATGATGTATTTTGCTGGAGTCAACATTTATTCTCAAGATTTACGAAAACAGAATACTTGTTTAATGAACCAGATGCGTGTCTTGAAAGAAGGGAAAAATACAGGGAGACGTCGGACACTGAACTTGATTAGTAACAGTGAACACTGCCACCGATCGCGGGAGTTACTGTAGTGAACACTGCCATCGATCGCGGGAGTTACTACAGTGAACACTGTCATCGAACGCGGGAGTTACTACAGTGAACACTGCCATCGATCGCGGGAGTTCCTACAGTGAACACTGCCATCGATCGCGGGAGTTACTATAGTGAACACTGCCATCGATCGCGGGAGTTACTACAGTGAACACTGCCATCGTTCGCTTGAGTTACTATAGTGAACACTGCCATCGACCTCGGGAGTTACTACAGTGAACACTGCCATCGATCGCGGGTGTTACTATAGTGAACACTGCCATCGACCTCGGGAGTTACTACAGTGAACACTGCCATCGATCGCGGGTGTTACTATAGTGAACACTGCCATCGATCGCGGGTGAACACTGTTACTATAGTGAACACTGCCATCGATCGCGGGAGTTACTACAGTGAACACTGCCATCGATCGCGGGAGTTACTATAGTGAACACTGCCATCGATCGCGGGAGTTACTACAGTGAACACTGCCATCGATCGCGGGAGTTACTATAGTGAACACTGCCATCGATCGCGGGAGTTACTATAGTGAACACTGCCATCGATCGCGGGAGTTACTATAGTGAACACTGCCATCGATCGCGGGAGTTACTACAGTGAACACTGCCGTCGATCGCGGGAGTTACTACAGTGAACACTGTCATCGATCGCAGGAGTTTTACACCATTAAACGTAAGATTCTTTAACGTTAAGACCACACTAACCAACGGGAGAATCTTCTAGTGAACACCATTGATAGCTGGATTCGTTACACCTATGACCGCACCATTGATCGTTGTATTTACTATAGTGAACACCATATAGTTGATCGTGGGATTTACAAAAGTGAACGACCCGTGAAGATCAGGGGTAGAATAGGTCTTCAGCAACCCATGCTTGTCACAAAAGGCGACTACGTTTGTCGTAAGAGGCGACTTACGGGATCGGGTGGTCCGGCTCGCTGATTTGGTTGACACATGTCATCGTATCCCAATTGCGCAGATCGATGTTCTTGCTGTTGATCACTGGATTGTCTGGTACAGACCGCCGCCATATAGCTGGAATATTGCTGAGTGCGGCGTAAAACTAAACTCACGCATTCAAAAAAGTGAACACCATATAGTTGATCGTGGGAATTACAAAACAGAACATCATACAGTTGATCGTGGGATTTACAAAAGTGATCACCATATAGTTGATCGTGGGATTTACTATTGTGAACACCATATAGTTGATCGTGGGGTTAACAAAAGTGAACACCATATAGTTGATCGTGGGGTTTATTAAAGTGAACACCATATAGTTGATCGTGGGATTTACAAAAGTGAACACCATATAGTTGATCGTGGGATTTACAATCGAGAACAACATATAGTTGATCGTGGGATTTACAAAAGTGAACACCATATAGTTGATCGTGGGATTTACAAACGAGAACACCATATAGTTGATCGTGGGGTTAACTATTGTGAACAGAATATAGTTGATCGTGGGGTTTACAAAAGTGAACACCATATAGTTGATCGTGGGAATTACAAAACAGAACATCATACAGTTGATCGTGGGATTTACAAAAGTGATCACCATATAGTTGATCGTGGGATTTACTATTGTGAACACCATGTAGTTGATCGTGGGGTTAACAAAAGTGAACACCATATAGTTGATCGTGGGGTTTACTATTGTGAACATCATTTAGTTGATCGTTGGATTTACAAAAGTGAACACCATATAGTTGATAGTGGGATTTATTAAAGTGAACACCATATAGTTGATCGTGGGATTTACAAAAGTGAACACCATATAGTTGATCGTGGGATTTACAATCGAGAACAACATATAGTTGATCGTGGGATTTACAAAAGTGAACACCATATAGTTGATCGTGGGATTTACAAACGAGAACACCATATAGTTGATCGTGGGGTTAACTATTGTGAACAGAATATAGTTGATCGTGGGGTTTACAAAAGTGAACACCATATAGTTGATCGTGGGATTTATTAAAGTGAACACCATATAGTTGATCGTGGGATTTACAAAAGAGAAAACCATATAGTTGATCGTGGGATTTACAAAGTGAACACCATATAGTTGATCGTGGGGTTAACAAAAGTGAACACCATATAGTTGATCGTGGGATTTACAAAAGTGAATACCATATAGTTGATCGTGGGATTTACAAAAGAGAACATCATATAGTTGATGGTTGGATTTACAAAAGAGAACACCATATAGTTGATCATGGGGTTTGCAAAAGTGAACACCATATAGTTGATCGTGGGATTTACAAAAGTGAACACCATATAGTTGATCGTGGGGTTTGCAAAAGTGAACACCATATAGTTGATCGTGGGGTTTGCAAAAGTGAACACCATATAGTTGATCGTGGGATTTACAAAAGAGAACACCATATAGTTGATGGTTGGATTTACAAAAGAGAACACCATATAGTTGATCATGGGGTTTGCAAAAGTGAACACCATATAGTTGATCGTGGGATTTACAAAAGTGAACACCATATAGTTGATCATGGGATTTACAAAAGTGAACACCATATAGTTGATCGTGGGGTTTACAAAAGTGAACATCATATAGTTGATCGTGGGATTTATTAAAGACAGTAACATACCTTCTGTGATTCAGGTGCGCCCCTCCATTGTCAGTGTATGCATGATGCTGATAATCTACGACCAAGCCGGAGTTATGTTGTCCTGTCAAACAATGTTTTGTTGCGGTGAAAGCTGAGCATTAGCAGAAAGATCAGATAAATGTCACAATTTCAATCAAGGTGTCCTACAAAGCCCTAGATTTCTGATAACGGACCATCTATCGTGTTGACATATTAACCACTGACAATGTCGATGGGTAGCAACACGAGTATGTAAAATCGATAAAACGGACATTATGTTTCTATTGATTTTGTTCAAAGTCGCTGATAGTAAGTCATGTATGCAGATACCGATAGAATCAGACATTGTATTTTTACAGATTTTGCAGCAAAGCATTCACCTAAGTATTAAGGAATATTATTTAACTCTCGAATATGCGTCACGACACTACTGTTGCTGTAGGGAGATCCTCCTTCTCTTCTGCTATTGTTATCGATATTCTTAGGTTTGAACAATATCCGCTGATAACTAAGCAAACGTCAGTTGTATACATCATACTGTTGTATACTGGCGACATCTTCATTATGTCGAGCTTGAGGGGTGCGACTATAGCATCACGACTGTCTCGCGGAATAGGTGTGTGACAATAATATCTCGACTATCTCGCGGAATAGGTGTGTGACAATAATATCTCGACTGTCTCGCGGAATAGGTGTGTGACAATAATATCTCGACTGTCTCGCGGAATAGGTGTGTGACAATAATATCTCGACTGTCTCGCGGAATAGGTGTGTGACAAGAACATCTCGACTGTCTCGCGGAAGAGGTGTGTGACAAGAACATCTTGATAGACCTGTTCCTCGACATCATAGGTCTTCTGAATTTAGCATTATCTTTTGGGTCAAACAATAGGTGTTCTCAAATTAGCATTATCTTTTGTGTCTAACAATAGGTGTTCTCAATTTAGCGTCTCTATTGTGCCAAACATTAGGTGTTCTCAATTTAGCATCTCTGTTGTTCCAAACATTAGGTGTTCTCAATTTAGCGTCTCTATTGTGCCAAACATTAGGTGTTCTCAATTTAGCGTCTCTATTGTGCCAAACATTAGGTGTTCTCAATTTAGTGTCTCTATTGTGCCAAACGATAGGTGTTCTCAATTTAGCGTCTCTATTGTGCCAAACAATAGTTGTTCTCAATTTAGCATTATCTTTTGGGTCTAACAATAGGTGTTCTCAATTAGCGTCTCTATTGTGCCAAAGAATAGGTGTTCTCAATTTAGCATCTCAACTGTGCCAAACAATAGCAGTAGCTCAGTAGCTGAGCAGTACGTGTACGACTACATGTACAGCTACAATAGGTACAGTCTCGCTACACTCCAACAATTGTCAAAGCACTCATATTGTTAAAACACTACCCACTCCTTTCAAATTTAAAACACGTTTATATGCCAATCGATATATACATTAATGATAGTGTTTGTACTGAACTCTCGTGTCACTGGAGGTTCACGAGAACATGCGTGCAAAATGAAGGTGGGTCCCATAACCAGGGTCGTGATAACTACACAGCACTGCATTCACACAGCAGAACAAGAAAGGGAACAATTCATGGATGGCAACTGTAATGTGCGGAACTCGGTGTTCTGGGGTAAGCGAAAGGTTCTGTGTGTGTGTGTGTGAGAGAGAGAGAGAGAGAGAGAGAGAGAGAGAGAGAGAGAGAGAGAGAGAGAGAGAGAGAGAGAGAGAGAGAGAGAGAGAGAGAGAGAGAGAGAGAGAGAGAGGGAGGGAGGGAGTAGAGAGAGAGAGAGAGAGGGAGGGAGAGAGAGAGAGAGAGAGAGAGAGAGAGAGAGAGAGAGAGAGAGAGAGAGAGAGAGATGCGTGTGTGTGTGTGTGTGTGTGTCCTTCATCAGGTACATTTCAACTCTGTGTGTGTGTTTGTGCGCACGCGTGTATGCAAATGCAAGCTGTGTGCGCGTCCGTCTGTCTGTCTGCCTGTGTGTGTATCTGTATGTCTGTCTGTCTTCCTGTGTGCGCGTCCGTCTGTCTGTCTGCCTGTGTGTGTATCTGTATGTCTGTCTGTCTTCCTGTGTGTGTATCTGTATGTCTGTCTGGCTGCCTGTGTGTGTATCTGTATGTCTGTCTGTCTGCCTGTGTGTGTATCTGTATGTCTGTCTGTCTTCCTGTGTGTGTATCTGTATGTCTGTCTGTCTGCCTGTGTGTGTATCTGTATGTCTGTCTGTCTGCCTGTGTCTGTATCTGTATGTCTGTCTGTCTGCCTGTGTGTGTATCTGTATGTCTGTCTGTCTGCCTGTGTGTGTATCTGTATGTCTGTCTGTCTTCCTGTGTGTGTATCTGTATGTCTGTCTGTCTGCCTGTGTGTGTATCTGTATGTCTGTCTGTCTTCCTGTGTGTGTATCTGTATGTCTGTCTGTCTGCCTGTGTGTGTATCTGTATGTCTGTCTGTCTGCCTGTGTGTGTATCTGTATGTCTGTCTGTCTGCCTGTGTGTGTATCTGTATGTCTGTCTGTCTTCCTGTGTGTGTATCTGTATGTCTGTCTGTCTGCCTGTGTGTGTATCTGTATGTCTGTCTGCCTGTGTGTGTATCTGTATGTCTGTCTGTCTGCCTGTGTGTGTATCTGTATGTCTGTCTGTCTGTGTGTGTATCTGTATGTCTGTCTGTCTGCCTGTGTGTGTATCTGTATGTCTGTCTGTCTGTCTGTGTGTGTATCTGTATGTCTGTCTGTCTGCCTGTGTGTGTATCTGTATGTCTGTCTGTCTGTCTGTGTGTGTATCTGTATGTCTGTCTGCCTGTGTGTGTATCTGTATGTCTGTCTGCCTGTGTGTGTATCTGTATGTCTGTCTGTCTGCCTGTGTGTGTATCTGTATGTCTGTCTGCCTGTGTGTGTATCTGTATGTCTGTCTGCCTGTGTGTGTATCTGTATGTCTGTCTGTCTGCCTGTGTGTGTATCTGTATGTCTGTCTGTCTGTGTGTGTATCTGTATGTCTGTCTGTCTGCCTGTGTGTGTATCTGTATGTCTGTCTGTCTGTGTGTGTATCTGTATGTCTGTCTGTCTTCCTGTGTGTGTATCTGTATGTCTCTCTGTCTTCCTGTGTGTGTATCTGTATGTCTGTCTGTCTTCCTGTGTGTGTATCTGTATGTCTGTCTGTCTGCCTGTGTGTGTATCTGTATGTCTGTCTGCCTGTGTGTGTATCTGTATGTCTGTCTGTCTGCCTGTGTGTGTATCTGTATGTCTGTCTGTCTGTGTGTGTATCTGTATGTCTGTCTGTCTGCCTGTGTGTGTATCTGTATGTCTGTCTGTCTGCCTGTGTGTGTATCTGTATGTCTGTCTGTCTGCCTGTGTGTGTATCTGTGCATAGTGCTAAGTGTTTTTCGTGTTTACATGCTGTATTTGCACCAGCTCCACACTCAGGATATATGTTCATGCAGGAAGCTCAATGGCTGTGTATTCCCTCGTGAAGAGAAGACACTACCCAGTCCAAACCAAATCCTACACAGCAGTATCCTGATAAATCCTGGACTCCACTTGGAAGCATGTCCGTAACAGGCCAATCTCTGTGTCTACATCTCTTCCTCAGATGTACCCATTCCTCATGGGTAGTAGATTCCTGCATAATTTACTGACAAATTATCTCACCGGAGTCAGACTTTGTGGATGCACTGCTGTGTCATCAAGTGATGACGTAATGACTCCACTTATGCAGCACACATTATAAGATCAGTCTAAAATCATATCAACCAAACAACATATGAAAAATGTCTAAAGTAAAGTCAAGAAACAAGCGTTGCAATTTGTCCAAAATGGCGGTACAGGACACATTGCATCGCCATACCCTGTGACGTCATGGCCTCCAGGTGGCGCTAGTCAAAAGGAACACTAAGCGCGTACACTTGTCCACAACAGATTCGCCCAAGACGCTGCCCTCGGGTCACCAGGAATGGGTTCCCCCTCTATTTCTCTAAGTATCTGTTGTTCCAGACTTTTATCTGTATACATCGTTGTGCCCTCCCGACGTTAACGCCGTCTGTGACGCCGCGACCGTGGGTGAACCTTCTTCTTCTTCGCGACCGACTCTCTGATGACGGACACGGCGGAAATGAAGAGGATAACTTCCATGAGGAAGATGACAGCCCAGACACCGGCAAATATCCCGATACTCACTTGAGACTCAAATATCTTGTCGATCATGGCCTCGTAACACCCCTGCAACAGACCAGTACCCGTGATGGACAACCACTTCAACGTTTTACACTATTACCTATGTTAAATACATGTATGATACACACAGTGGTAATATATACAGATCGGTTGTTTGCAAGAACATACTGTATTAAATACACCAGTGAAATAAACAATGTCACACCCATGAGCTATTATTTTATTTCCTCCACACGCGCTTCACTGCAATATGCGATGCTTGGAACAAACAACACATGGTATCAACAGGTTGTGTTATTTATACACTATATTTATCCATTTTAAGCAATTATTGGAAAATGTACTCTTACCTCAGGCTCTGCAAACGATTTATTCAGAAGTGTGGTACAAGTCATGTGTTGAGTGTCTACAACTAACGTCTCCCTCCTGTCACCGGCACGTATGTAATACAGTATCCCACGAGATTATCATTCATCAATGTATACATACCAGCTCCATGTGGGTGTTGTCGATGCTAGGGGAGACAGTGCAGTTGGGGCTGAACTGAGTGCGTTTCTTCTCCTCTAGGGCCGCCGTCATGTTGCTGCAGCAGGAGATGGGGATGCTCATGTTGCCGCGCCCCTTCCACCACAACGTCTCCTTAAAGTCAGCGTATCCCTCCAGGCCGCAACACTTCAGCTGAAACACAACACAGTCACAACACTACATGCAGACACTGTCTTTACACTACATGCAAACACAACCCGTCATCTGAAAGAAAGACCACGTCGTCTTACTGTCCTCTAACCAACTCCATACCCTATGATTGCTCCCCTTACCTTACGCGTACCGCCAATATCCTCACCTCCCCAACCCCCTCCAACCCCAACTCGCCTGAACAGTGATGTCTTGTCTTGTGTGTACCGTCATTATCAACTGAACAACTCACATTGCCCTGTTCACGTACATGGTTGTTGTTCCTATGTCAGACATTGTCCGAGGTTGTCTAGACAACGTACTTGGTCCATGATGGCTGTCCATATCTTAGACATTGTCTACACAACGTACTGATGGCTGTCCATATCTTAGACATTGTCTACACAACCTACCTGGTCCATGATGGCTGTCCATATCTTAGACATTGTCTACACAACGTACCTGGTCCATGATGTCTGCCCATATCTTAGACATTGTCTAAACAACCTACCTGGTCCATGATGTCTGTCCATATCTTAGACATTGTCTACACAACGTACTGATGGCTGTCCATATCTTAGACATTGTCTACACAACCTACCTGGTCCATGATGGCTGTCCATATCTTAGACATTGTCTGGACAACCTACCTGGTCTATGATGGCTGTCCATATCTTAGACATTGTCTACACAACCTACCTGGTCCATGATGGCTGTCCATATCTTAGACATTGTCTACACAACGTACCTGGTCCATGATGGCTGTCCATATCTTAGACATTGTCTGGACAACCTACCTGGTCTATGATGGCTGTCCATATCTTAGACATTGTCTACACAACCTACCTGGTCCATGATGTCTGTCCATATCTTAGACATTGTCTAAACAACCTACCTGGTCCATGATGTCTGTCCATATCTTAGACATTGTCTACACAACGTACTGATGGCTGTCCATATCTTAGACATTGTCTACACAACCTACCTGGTCCATGATGGCTGTCCATATCTTAGACATTGTCTAGACAACCTACCTGGTCCATGATGGCTGTCCATATCTTAGACATTGTCTAGACAACCTACCTGGTCCATGATGGCTGTCCATATCTTAGACATTGTCTAGACAACGTACCTGGTCCATGATGGCTGTCCATATCTTAGACATTGTCTACACAACCTACCTGGTCCATGATGGCTGTCCATATCTTAGACATTGTCTACACAACGTACCTGGTCCATGATGGCTGTCCATATCTTAGACATTGTCTACACAACCTACCTGGTCCATGATGGCTGTCCATATCTTAGACATTGTCTACGCAACGTACCTGGTCCATGATGGCTGTCCATATCTTAGACATTGTCTACACAACCTACCTGGTCCATGATGGCTGTCCATATCTTAGACATTGTCTACACAACGTACCTGGTCCATGATGGCTGTCCATATCTTAGACATTGTCTACACAACCTACCTGGTCCATGATGGCTGTCCATATCTTAGACATTGTCTACGCAACGTACCTGGTCTATGATGGCTGTCCATATCTTAGACATTGTCTACACAACGTACCTGGTCCATGATGGCTGTCCATATCTTAGACATTGTCTACACAACCTACCTGGTCGATGATGGCTGTCCATATCTTAGACATTGTCCACACAACGTACCTGGTCCATGATGGCTGTCCATATCTTAGACATTGTCTAGACAACCTACCTGGTCCATGATGGCTGTCCATATCTTAGTTATGGCGTTGCTGTCTTCCAAACCCTTGAAGTTGTTGAACTGGAGAGCGTCGTGCAGTGCCGTCTTGATGTAGCTGTCGATCTAGACAACAGATGCAGAGACGTTGTACCTTATACGTACTATAACATACCCTCACATGTAAGTTTAGTTATTTTCTCCTAGACAAGTACTCGTTAGTCAGAATAATCAAACTTTTGAACTTCATATTGTTACGCCTTTGCCTTAGTCCTTCATTAAATTTCGAGGCCAAGACCAAAACTGACTGACTGACTGAGTTTGGTTTTACGCCGCTTTTAGCAATATTCCAGCAACATCACGGCTGGGGACACCAGAAATGGGCTTCACACATTGTGCCCATGTGGGGATTCGAACCCGGGTCTTCGGCGTGACGAGCCAACGCTTTAACCATTAGGCTACCCCACCGCCCCACCAAAAGCGAAGTTAATGGATATTTATAAAGTGCCTGTTTCAACCAACCTGTGCATGCAGAATGCTCTCACATTTTCTTACCCCGGATAACCCAAGCTGCATGTTAGGCGCTAGAAGGTTACCCGTAATATGACTTATCCCACCAGGTACCCATTCATTGATGGGTAAACAAAGGCAATTTATGAACACACGCACTTGCCTAGGGCGAGACAACAGGTATCACATGTGCTTCAATGTGGTGCAGGAGTCCTAGAAACTCTCAGGAGTCAAGACTCCAGAGAAGGTCACCTATCCAAGGACTCTCCGCACCCAACGTTACTTAACTTCACCTGATTTGTGACCTAAGCTCTATGCATAGGATCACAGTGCCAGGGCCCTAAACATTAACAGTCCTACACAACTATGGGGAAGTCATCACAGGTATACACTGTGTAAGTTGGCAGGGTGGCGGGGCACTTACTATGGTGCCGGGGGAGCAGGAACAGAGTCACTTACCATGGTGCCGGGGAGCAGGAACAGAGTCACTTATCATGGTGCCGGGGAGCAGGAACAGAGTCACTTACCATGGTGCCTGGGAGCAGGAACAGAGTCACTTACCATGGTGGCGGGGAGCAGGAACAGAGTCATTTACCATGGTGGCGGGCAGCAGGAACAGAGTCACTTACCATGGTGGCGGGCAGCAGGAACAGAGTCACTTACCATGGTGCCGGGTAGGAAGGAACAGAGTCACTTACCATGGTGCCGGGGAGCAGGAACAGAGTCACTTACCATGGTGCTGGGGAGCAGGAACAGAGTCACCTACCATGGTGCCGGGGAGCAGGAACAGAGTCAGGAACACAGCCTCCGCCAGAATGATAACAACCAGGAACACACAGTACTGTTGGGAAAACACAGTACAGGTGAATGTGATAACAGTGATAACTGCCAGGAATACACAGTACTGTTGGGAAAACACAAAACAGTTGAGTTTGATAACAGTGATAACAACCAGGAATACACAGTACTGCGGGGAAAACATAGTACAGGTGAGTGTGATAACATTGATAACAACCAGGAAAACAGAATATTGTTAGGAAAACACAGTACAGGTGAGTGTGATAACAGTGATAACAACGATGAATACACAGTATTGTTGGGAAAACACAGTACAGGTGAGTGTGATAACAGTGATAACAACCAGGGACACAGTACTGTTAGGAAAACACAATTCAGGTGAGTGTGATAACAGTGATAACAACCAGGAATACACAGTACTGTTGGGAGAACACTGTACAGGTGAGTGTGATAACAGTGATAACAACCATGAATACACAGTATTGTTAGGAAAACGCAGTACAGGTGAGTGTGATAACAGTGATAACAACCAGGAATACACAGTACTGTTGGGAGAACACAGTACAGGTGAGTGTGATAACAGTGATAACAACCATGAATACACAATATTGTTAGGAAAACACAGTACAGGTGAGTGTGATAACAGTGATAACAACCAGGAATACACAGTATTGTTGGGAAAACACAGTACAGGTGAGTGTGATAACAGTGATAACAACCAGGAATACACAAAATTGTTAGGAAAACACAGTACAGGTGAGTGTGATAACAGTGATAACAACGATGAATACACAGTATTGTTAGGAAAACACAGTACAGGTGAGTGTGATAACAGTGATAACAACCAGGGATACACAGTACTGTTAGGAAAACACAATTCAGGTGAGTGTGATAACAGTGATAACAACCATGAATACACAGTACTGTTGGGAGAACACTGTACAGGTGAGTGTGATAACAGTGATAACAACCAGGAATGCACAGTATTGTTAGGAAAACACAGTACAGGTGAGTGTGATAACAGTGGTAACAACCAGGAATACACAGTACTGCGGGGAAAACACAGTACAGGTGAGTGTGATAACAGTGGTAACAACCAGGAATACACAGTATTGTTAGGAAAACACAGTACAGGTGAGTGTGATAACACTGATAACAACAAGGAATACACAGTACTGTTATGAAAACACAGTACAGGTGAGTGTGATAACAGTGATAACAACCAAGAACACACAGTACTGTTGGGAAAACGCAGTACAGGTGAGTTTGATAACAGTGATAGCTGCCAGGGATACACAGTACTGTTAGGAAAACACAGTACAGGTGAGTGTGATCACAGTGATAACAACCAGGAATACAGAATATTGTTAGGAAAACACAGTACAGGTGAGTGTGATAACAGTGATAACAACCAGGAATAGACAGTACTGTTAGGAAAACACAGTACAGGTGAGTGTGATAACATTGATAAGAACCAGGAATACTGAATATTGTTATGAAAACACAGTACAGGTGAGTGTGATAACAGTGATAACAACCAGGAATACACAGTACTGTTATGAAATCACAGTACAGGTGAGTGTGATAACAGTGACAACAACAAGTAATACGTAGTACTGTTAGGAAAACACAGTACAAGTTAATGTGATAACAGTGATAACAACCAGGAATTCACAATATTGTTAGGCAAACACAGTAGAGGTGAGTGTGATAACAGTGATAACTGCAAGGACTACTCAGTACTGATGGGAAAACACAGTAGAAGTGAGTTTGATAACAGTGATAACAACCAGGGATACACAGTATTGTTAGGAAAACACAGTACAGGTGAGTGTGATAACAGTGATAACAACCAGGAATACACAGTACTGTTGGGAAAACACAGTACAGGTGAGTGTGATAACAGTGATAACAACCAGGAATACACAAAATTGTTAGGAAAACACAGTACAGGTGAGTGTGATAACAGTGATAACAACCAGGAATACACAGTATTGTTAGGAAAACACAGTACAGGTGAGTGTGATAACAGTGATAACAACCATGGATACACAGTAGTGTTAAGAAAACACAGTACAGGTGAGTGTGATAACAGTGATAACAACCAGGAATACAGAATATTGTTAGGAAAACACAGTACAGGTGAGTGTGATAACAGTGATAACAACGATGAATACACAGTACTGTTGGGAAAACACAGTACAGGTGAGTGTGATAACAGTGATAACAACCAGGGATACACAGTACTGTTAGGAAAACACAATTCAGGTGAGTGTGATAACAGTGATAACAACCAGGAATACACAGTACTGTTGGGAGAACACAGTACAGGTGAGTGTGATAACAGTGATAACAACCATGAATACACAGTATTGTTATGAAAACACAGTACAGGTGAGTGTGATAACAGTGGTAACAACCAGTAATACACAGTACTGTTGGGAAAACACAGTACAGGTGAGTGTGATAACAGTGGTAACAACCAGGAATACACAGTATTGTTAGGAAAACACAGTACAGGTAAGTGTGATAACACTGATAACAACAAGGAATACACAGTACTGTTGGGAAAACACAGAACAGGTGAGTGTAATAACAGTGATAACAACCAAGAAAACACAGTATTGTTGGGAAAACGCAGTACAGGTGAGTTTGATAACAGTGATAGCTGCCAGGAATAGACAGTACTGTTAGGAAAACACAGTACAGGTGAGTGTGATCACAGTGATAACAACCAGGAATACAGAATATTGTTAGGAAAACACAGTACAGGTGAGTGTGATAACAGTGATAAGAACCAGGAATACACAGTACTGTTAGGAAAACACAGGACAGGTGAGTGTGATAACATTGATAACAACCAGGAATACTGAATATTGTTATGAAAACACAGTACAGGTGAGTGTGACAACAGTGATAACAACCAGGAATACACAGTACTGTTATGAAAACACAGGACAGGTGAGTGTGATAACATTGATAACAACCAGGAATACTGAATATTGTTATGAAAACACAGTACAGGTGAGTGTGACAACAGTGATAACAACCAGGAATACACAGCACTGTTATGAAAACACAGTACAGGTGAGTGTGATAACAGTGATAACAACCAGGAATACACAGTACTGTTATGAAAACACAGTACAGGTGAGTGTGATAACAGTGATAACAACCTGGAATATACAGTACTGTTAGGAAATCACAGTACAGGTGAGTTTGATAACAGTGATAACAACCAGTAATACGTAGAACTGTTAGGAAAACACAGTACAGGTGAGTGGGACAACAGTGATAACAACAAGGAATACACAGTACTGGTGGGAAAACACAGTACAGGTTAATGTGATAACAGTGATAACAACCAGGAATTCACAATATTGTTAGGCAAACACAGTACAGGTGAGTCTGATAACAGTGATAACTGCCAGGAATACACAGTACTGATGGGAAAACACAGTAGAAGTGAGTTTGATAACAGTGATAACAACCAGGAATACACAGTATTGTTAGGAAAACACAGTACAGGTGAGTGTGATAACAGTGATAACAACCAGGAATACACAGTACTGTTGGGAAAACACAGTACAGGTGAGTGTGATAACAGTGATAACAACCAGGAATACACAAAATTGTTAGGAAAACACAGTACAGGTGAGTGTGATAACAGTGATAACAACAAGGAATACACAGTATTGTTAGGAAAACACAGTACAGGTGAGTGTGATAACAGTGATAACAACCAGGAATACACAGTACTGTTAAGAAAACACAGTACAGGTGAGTGTGATAAGAGTGATAACAACCAGGAATACAGGATATTGTTAGGAAAACACAGGACAGGTGAGTGTGATAACAGTGATAACAACCATGAAAACACAGTATTTTTAGGAAAACACAGTACAGGTGAGTGTGATAACAGTGATAACAACCAGGAATACACAGTATTGTTAGGAAAACACAGTACAGGTGAGTGTGATAACAGTGATAACAACCAGGAATACACAGTACTGTTAGGAAAACACAGTACAGGTGAGTGTGATAACAGTGATAAGAACCAGGAATACACAGTACTGTTGGGAAAACACAGTACAGGTGAGTGTGATAACAGTGATAACAACCAGGAATACACAAAATTCTCAGGAAAACACAGTACAGGTGAGTGTGATAACAGTGATAACAACCAGGAATACACAGTATTGTTAGGAAAACACAGTACAGGTGAGTGTGATAACAGTGATAACAACCAGGGATACACAGTACTGTTAGGAAAACACAGTACAGGTGAGTGTGATAACAGTGATAAGAACCAGGAATACACAGTACTGTTGGGAAAACACAGTATAGGTGAGTGTGATAACAGTGATAGCAACCATGAATACACAGTATTGTTAGGAAAACACAGTACAGGTGAGTGTGATAACAGTGATTACAACCAGGAATACGTAGTACTGTTAGGAAAACACAGTGCAGATGAGTGTGATAACAGTGATAACAACCAGGAATACACAAAATTGTTAGGAAAACACAGTACAGGTGAGTGTGATAACAGTGATAACAACCATGAATACACAGTATTGTTAGGAAAACACAGTACAGGTGAGTGTGATAACAGTGATTACAACCAGGAATACGTAGTACTGTTAGGAAAACACAGTGCAGGTGAGTGTGATAACAGTGATAACAACCAGGAATACACAGTACTGTTAGGAAAACACAGTACAGGTGAGTGTGATAACAGTGATAACAACCAGGAATACACAGTATTGTTAGGAAAACACAGTACAGGTGAGTGGGATAACAGTGATAACAACCAGGAATACACAGTACTGTTGGGAAAACACAGTACAGGTGAGTGTGATAACAGTGATAACAACCATGAATACACAGTATTGTTAGGAAAACACAGTACAGGTGAGTGTGATAACAGTGATTACAACCAGGAATACGTAGTACTGTTAGGAAAACACAGTGCAGGTGAGTGTGATAACAGTGATAACAACCAGGAATACACAGTACTGTTGGGAAAACACAGTACAGGTGAGTGTGATAACAGTGATAACAACCAGGAATACACAGTATTGTTAGGAAAACACAGTACAGGTGAGTGGGATAACAGTGATAACAACCAGGAATACACAGTACTGTTGGGAAAACACAGTACAGGTGAGTGTGATAACAGTGATAACAACCAGGAATACACAAAATTGTTAGGAAAACACAGTACAGGTGAGTGTGATAACAGTGATAACAACAAGGAATACACAGTACTGTTGGGAAAACACAGTACAGGTGAGTGTGATTAACAGTGATAACAACCAAGAAAACACAGTATTGTTGGGAAAACGCAGTACAGGTGAGTTTGATAACAGTGATAGCTGCCAGGAATAGACAGTACTGTTAGGAAAACACAGTACAGGTGAGTGTGATCACAGTGATAACAACCAGGAATACAGAATATTGTTAGGAAAACACAGTACAGGTGAGTGTGATAACAGTGATAAGAACCAGGAATACACAGTACTGTTAGGAAAACACAGGACAGGTGAGTGTGATAACAGTGATAACAACCAGGAATACACAGTACTGTTATGAAAACACAGGACAGGTGAGTGTGATAACATTGATAACAACCAGGAATACTGAATATTGTTATGAAAACACAGTACAGGTGAGTGTGACAACAGTGATAACAACCAGGAATACACAGTACTGTTAAGAAAACACAGTACAGGTGAGTGTGATAAGAGTGATAACAACCAGGAATACAGGATATTGTTAGGAAAACACAGGACAGGTGAGTGTGATAACAGTGATAACAACCATGAAAACACAGTATTTTTAGGAAAACACAGTACAGGTGAGTGTGATAACAGTGATAACAACCAGGAATACACAGTATTGTTAGGAAAACACAGTACAGGTGAGTGTGATAACAGTGATAACAACCAGGAATACACAGTACTGTTAGGAAAACACAGTACAGGTGAGTGTGATAACAGTGATAAGAACCAGGAATACACAGTACTGTTGGGAAAACACAGTACAGGTGAGTGTGATAACAGTGATAACAACCAGGAATACACAAAATTCTCAGGAAAACACAGTACAGGTGAGTGTGATAACAGTGATAACAACCAGGAATACACAGTATTGTTAGGAAAACACAGTACAGGTGAGTGTGATAACAGTGATAACAACCAGGGACACACAGTACTGTTAGGAAAACAGAGTACAGGTGAGTTTGATAACAGTGATAAGAACCAGGAATACACAGTACTGTTGGGAAAACACAGTATAGGTGAGTGTGATAACAGTGATAGCAACCATGAATACACAGTATTGTTAGGAAAACACAGTACAGGTGAGTGTGATAACAGTGATTACAACCAGGAATACGTAGTACTGTTAGGAAAACACAGTGCAGATGAGTGTGATAACAGTGATAACAACCAGGAATACACAAAATTGTTAGGAAAACACAGTACAGGTGAGTGTGATAACAGTGATAACAACCATGAATACACAGTATTGTTAGGAAAACACAGTACAGGTGAGTGTGATAACAGTGATTACAACCAGGAATCACGTAGTACTGTTAGGAAAACACAGTGCAGGTGAGTGTGATAACAGTGATAACAACCAGGAATACACAGTACTGTTAGGAAAACACAGTACAGGTGAGTGTGATAACAGTGATAACAACCAGGAATACACAGTATTGTTAGGAAAACACAGTACAGGTGAGTGGGATAACAGTGATAACAACCAGGAATACACAGTACTGTTGGGAAAACACAGTACAGGTGAGTGTGATAACAGTGATAACAACCATGAATACACAGTATTGTTAGGAAAACACAGTACAGGTGAGTGTGATAACAGTGATTACAACCAGGAATACGTAGTACTGTTAGGAAAACACAGTGCAGGTGAGTGTGATAACAGTGATAACAACCAGGAATACACAGTACTGTTGGGAAAACACAGTACAGGTGAGTGTGATAACAGTGATAACAACCAGGAATACACAGTATTGTTAGGAAAACACAGTACAGGTGAGTGGGATAACAGTGATAACAACCAGGAATACACAGTACTGTTGGGAAAACACAGTACAGGTGAGTGTGATAACAGTGATAACAACCAGGAATACACAAAATTGTTAGGGAAACACAGTACAGGTGAGTGTGATAACAGTGATAACAACAAGGAATACACAGTACTGTTGGGAAAACACAGTACAGGTGAGTGTGATTAACAGTGATAACAACCAAGAAAACACAGTATTGTTGGGAAAACGCAGTACAGGTGAGTTTGATAACAGTGATAGCTGCCAGGAATAGACAGTACTGTTAGGAAAACACAGTACAGGTGAGTGTGATCACAGTGATAACAACCAGGAATACAGAATATTGTTAGGAAAACACAGTACAGGTGAGTGTGATAACAGTGATAAGAACCAGGAATACACAGTACTGTTAGGAAAACACAGGACAGGTGAGTGTGATAACATTGATAACAACCAGGAATACACAGTACTGTTATGAAAACACAGGACAGGTGAGTGTGATAACATTGATAACAACCAGGAATACTGAATATTGTTATGAAAACACAGTACAGGTGAGTGTGACAACAGTGATAACAACCAGGAATACACAGCACTGTTATGAAAACACAGTACAGGTGAGTGTGACAACAGTGATAACAACCAGGAATACACAGCACTGTTATGAAAACACAGTACAGGTGAGTGTGATAACAGTGATAACAACCAGGAATACACAGTACTGTTATGAAAACACAGTACAGGTGAGTGTGATAACAGTGATAACAACCTGGAATATACAGTACTGTTAGGAAAACACAGTACAGGTGAGTTTGATAACAGTGATAACAACCAGTAATACGTAGAACTGTTAGGAAAACACAGTACAGGTGAGTGGGACAACAGTGATAACAACAAGGAATACACAGTACTGGTGGGAAAACACAGTACAGGTTAATGTGATAACAGTGATAACAACCAGGAATTCACAATATTGTTAGGCAAACACAGTACAGGTGAGTCTGATAACAGTGATAACTGCCAGGAATACACAGTACTGATGGGAAAACACAGTAGAAGTGAGTTTGATAACAGTGATAACAACCAGGAATACACAGTATTGTTAGGAAAACACAGTACAGGTGAGTGTGATAACAGTGATAACAACCAGGAATACACAGTACTGTTGGGAAAACACAGTACAGGTGAGTGTGATAACAGTGATAACAACCAGGAATACACAAAATTGTTAGGAAAACACAGTACAGGTGAGGTGTGATAACAGTGATAACAACAAGGAATACACAGTATTGTTAGGGAAAACACAGTACAGGTGAGTGTGATAACAGTGATAACAACCATGGATACACAGTACTGTTAAGAAAACACAGTACAGGTGAGTGTGATAAGAGTGATAACAACCAGGAATACAGGATATTGTTAGGAAAACACAGGACAGGTGAGTGTGATAACAGTGATAACAACCATGAAAACACAGTATTTTTAGGAAAACACAGTACAGGTGAGTGTGATAACAGTGATAACAACCAGGAATACAGTATTGTTAGGAAAACACAGTACAGGTGAGTGTGATAACAGTGATAACAACCAGGAATACACAGTACTGTTAGGAAAACACAGTACAGGTGAGTGTGATAACAGTGATAAGAACCAGGAATACACAGTACTGTTGGGAAAACACAGTACAGGTGAGTGTGATAACAGTGATAACAACCAGGAATACACAAAATTCTCAGGAAAACACAGTACAGGTGAGTGTGATAACAGTGATAACAACCAGGAATACACAGTATTGTTAGGAAAACACAGTACAGGTGAGTGTGATAACAGTGATAACAACCAGGGATACACAGTACTGTTAGGAAAACACAGTACAGGTGAGTGTGATAACAGTGATAAGAACCAGGAATACACAGTACTGTTGGGAAAACACAGTATAGGTGAGTGTGATAACAGTGATAGCAACCATGAATACACAGTATTGTTAGGAAAACACAGTACAGGTGAGTGTGATAACAGTGATTACAACCAGGAACACGTAGTACTGTTAGGAAAACACAGTGCAGGTGAGTGTGATAACAGTGATAACAACCAGGAATACACAAAATTGTTAGGAAAACACAGTACAGGTGAGTGTGATAACAGTGATAACAACCATGAATACACAGTATTGTTAGGAAAACACAGTACAGGTGAGTGTGATAACAGTGATTACAACCAGGAATACGTAGTACTGTTAGGAAAACACAGTGCAGGTGAGTGTGATAACAGTGATAACAACCAGGAATACACAAAATTGTTAGGAAAACACAGTACAGGTGAGTGGGATAACAGTGATAACAACCAGGAATACACAGTACTGTTGGGAAAACACAGTACAGGTGAGTGTGATAACAGTGATAACAACCAGGAATACACAAAATTGTTAGGAAAACACAGTACAGGTGAGTGTGATAACAGTGATAACAACAAGGAATACACAGTATTGTTAGGAAAACACAGTACAGGTGAGTGTGATAACAGTGATAACAACCATGGATACACAGTACTGTTAAGAAAACACAGTACAGGTGAGTGTGATAACAGTGATAACAACCAGGAATACAGAATATTGTTAGGAAAACACAGGACAGGTGAGTGTGATAACAGTGATAACAACCATGAAAACACAGTATTTTTAGGAAAACACAGTACAGGTGAGTGTGATAACAGTGATAACAACGATGAATACACAGTATTGTTAGGAAAACACAGTACAGGTGAGTGTGATAACAGTGATAAGAACCAGGGATACACAGTACTGTTAGGAAAACACAATTGAGGTGAGTGTGATAACAGTGATAACAACCAGGAATACACAGTACTGTTGGGAGAACACAGTACAGGTGAGTGTGATAACAGTGATAACAACCAGGAATACACAGTATTGTTATGAAAACACAGAACAGGTGAGTGTGATAACAGTGGTAACAACCAGTAATACACAGTACTGCGGGGAAAACACAGTACAGGTGAGTGTGATAACAGTGGTAACAACCAGGAATACACAGTACTGTTAGGAAAACACAGTACAGGTAAGTGTGATAACACTGATAACAACAAGGAATACACAGTACTGTTGGGAAAACACAGAACAGGTGAGTGTGATAACAGTGATAACAACCAAGAACACACATTATTGTTGGGAAAACGAAGTACAGGTGAGTTTGATAACAGTGATAGCTGCCAGGAATACACAGTACTGTTAGGAAAACACAGTACAGGTGAGTGTGATCACAGTGATAACAACAAGGAATACAGAATATTGTTAGGAAAACACAGTACAGGTGAGTGTGATAACAGTGATAACAACCAGGAATAGACAGTACTGTTAGGAAAAAACAGGACAGGTGAGTGTGATAACATTGAAAACAACCAGGAATACTGAATATTGTTATGAAAACACAGTACAGGTGAGTGTGAAAACAGTGATAACAACCAGGAATACACAGTACTGTTATGAAAACACAGTACAGGTGAGTGTGATAACAGTGATAACAACCAGGAATACTGAATATTGTTATGAAAACACAGTACAGGTGAGTGTGACAACAGTGATAACAACCAGGAATACACAGTACTGTTATGAAAACACAGTACAGGTGAGTGTGATAACAGTGATAACAACCAGGAATACACAGTACTGTTATGAAAACACAGTACAGGTGAGTGTGATAACAGTGATAACAACCTGGAATATACAGTACTGTTAGGAAATCACAGTACCCGTGAGTTTGATAACAGTGATAACAACCAGTAATACGTAGTACTGTTAGGAAAACACAGTACAGGTGAGTGGGATAACAGTGATAACAACAAGGAATACACAGTACTGCTGGGAAAACACAGTACAGGTTAATGTGATAACAGTGATAACAACCAGGAATTCACAATATTGTTAGGCAAACACAGTACAGGTGAGTGTGATAACAGTGATAACTGCCAGGAATACACAGTACTGATGGGAAAACACAGTAGAAGTGAGTTTGATAACAGTGATAACAACAAGGAATACACAGTATTGTTAGGAAAACACAGTACAGGTGAGTGTGATAACAGTGATAACAACCAGGAATACACAGTACTGTTGGGAAAACACAGTACAGGTGAGTGTGATAACAGTGATAACAACCAGGAATACACAAAATTGTTAGGAAAACACAGTACAGGTGAGTGTGATAACAGTGATAACAACAAGGAATACACAGTATTGTTAGGAAAACACAGTACAGGTGAGTGTGATAACAGTGATAAGAACCAGGAATACACAGTACTGTTGGGAAAACACAGTACAGGTGAGTGTGATAACAGTGATAACAACCAGGAATACAGGATATTGTTAGGAAAACACAGGACAGGTGAGTGTGATAACAGTGATAACAACCATGAAAACACAGTATTTTTAGGAAAACACAGTACAGGTGAGTGTGATAACAGTGATAACAACCAGGAATACACAGTATTGTTAGGAAAACACAGTACAGGTGAGTGTGATAACAGTGATAACAACCAGGAATTCACAGTACTGTTAGGAAAACACAGTACAGGTGAGTGTGATAACAGTGATAAGAACCAGGAATACACAGTACTGTTGGGAAAACACAGTACAGGTGAGTGTGATAACAGTGATAACAACCAGGAATACACAAAATTGTTAGATAAAACAGTACAGGTGAGTGTGATAACAGTGATAACAACCATGAATACACAGTATTGTTAGGAAAACACAGTACAGGTGAGTGTGATAACAGTGATTACAACCAGGAATACGTAGTACTGTTAGGAAAAGACAGTGCAGGTGAGTGTGATAACAGTGATAACAACCAGGAATACACAGTACTGTTGGGAAAACACAGTACAGGTGAGTGTGATAACAGTGATAACAACCAGGAATACACAGTACTGTTAGGAAAACACAGTACAGGTGAGTGTGATAACAGTGATAACAACAAGGAATACACAGTATTGTTAGGAAAACACAGTACAGGTGAGTGTGATAACAGTGATAACAACCAGGAATACACAGTACTGTTGGGAAAACACAGTACAGGTGAGTGTGATAACAGTGATAACAACCAGGAATACAGGATATTGTTAGGAAAACACAGTACAGGTGAGTGTGATAACAGTGATAACAACAAGGAATACACAGTATTGTTAGGAAAACACAGTACAGGTGAGTGTGATAACAGTGATAACAACCATGGATACACAGTACTGTTAAGAAAACACAGTACAGGTGAGTGTGATAACAGTGATAACAACCAGGAATACACAAAATTGTTAGGAAAACACAGTACAGGTGAGTGTGATAACAGTGATAACAACAAGGAATACACAGTATTGTTAGGAAAACACAGTACAGGTGAGTGTGATAACAGTGATAACAACGATGAATACACAGTATTGTTAGGAAAACACAGTACAGGTGAGTGTGATAACATTGATAAGAACCAGGGATACACAGTACTGTTAGGAAAACACAATTCAGGTGAGTGTGATAACAGTGATAACAACCAGGAATACACAGTACTGTTGGGAGAACACAGTACAGGTGAGTGTGATAACAGTGATAACAACCAGGAATACACAGTATTGTTATGAAAACACAGTGCAGGTGAGTGTGATAACAGTGATAACAACAAGGAATACACAGTATTGTTAGGAAAACACAGTACAGGTGAGTGTGATAACAGTGATAACAACCATGGATACACAGTACTGTTAAGAAAACACAGTACAGGTGAGTGTGATAACAGTGATAACAACCAGGAATACAGAATATTGTTAGGAAAACACAGTACAGGTGAGTGTGATAACAGTGATAACAACCATGAAAACACAGTATTTTTAGGAAAACACAGTACAGGTGAGTGTGATAACAGTGATAACAACCATGAATACACAGTATTGTTAGGAAAACACAGTACAGGTGAGTGTGATAACAGTGATAAGAACCAGGGATACACAGTACTGTTAGGAAAACACAATTCAGGTGAGTGTGATAACAGTGATAACAACCAGGAATACACAGTACTGTTGGGAGAACACAGTACAGGTGAGTGTGATAACAGTGATAACTGCCAGGAATACACAGTACTGATGGGAAAACACAGTAGAAGTGAGTTTGATAACAGTGATAACAACCAGGAATACACAGTATTGTTAGGAAAACACAGTACAGGTGAGTGTGATAACAGTGATAACAACCAGGAATACACAGTACTGTTGGGAAAACACAGTACAGGTGAGTGTGATAACAGTGATAACAACCAGGAATACACAAAATTGTTAGGAAAACACAGTACAGGTGAGTGTGATAACAGTGATAACAACAAGGAATACACAGTATTGTTAGGAAAACACAGTACAGGTGAGTGTGATAACAGTGATAGCAACCATGGATACACAGTACTGTTAAGAAAACACAGTACAGGTGAGTGTGATAACAGTGATAACAACCAGGAATACAGGATATTGTTAGGAAAACACAGGACAGGTGAGTGTGATAACAGTGATAACAACCATGAAAACACAGTATTTTTAGGAAAACACAGTACAGGTGAGTGTGATAACAGTGATAACAACCAGGAATACACAGTATTGTTAGGAAAACACAGTACAGGTGAGTGTGATAACAGTGATAACAACCAGGAATACACAGTACTGTTAGGAAAACACAGTACAGGTGAGTGTGATAACAGTGATAAGAACCAGGAATACACAGTACTGTTGGGAAAACACAGTACAGGTGAGTGTGATAACAGTGATAACAACCAGGAATACACAAAATTGTTAGATAAAACAGTACAGGTGAGTGTGATAACAGTGATAACAACCATGAATACACAGTATTGTTAGGAAAACACAGTACAGGTGAGTGTGATAACAGTGATTACAACCAGGAATACGTAGTACTGTTAGGAAAACACAGTGCAGGTGAGTGTGATAACAGTGATAACAACCAGGAATACACAGTACTGTTGGGAAAACACAGTACAGGTGAGTGTGATAACAGTGATAACAACCAGGAATACACAGTACTGTTAGGAAAACACAGTACAGGTGAGTGGGATAACAGTGATAACAACAAGGAATACACAGTACTGCTGGGAAAACACAGTACAGGTTAATGTGATAACAGTGATAACAACCAGGAATTCACAATATTGTTAGGCAAACACAGTACAGGTGAGTGTGATAACAGTGATAACTGCCAGGAATACACAGTACTGATGGGAAAACACAGTAGAAGTGAGTTTGATAACAGTGATAACAACCAGGAATACACAGTATTGTTAGGAAAACACAGTACAGGTGAGTGTGATAACAGTGATAACAACCAGGAATACACAGTACTGTTGGGAAAACACAGTACAGGTGAGTGTGATAACAGTGATAACAACCAGGAATACAAAAATTGTTAGGAAAACACAGTACAGGTGAGTGTGATAACAGTGATAACAACAAGGAATACACAGTATTGTTAGGAAAACACAGTACAGGTGAGTGTGATAACAGTGATAACAACCATGGATACACAGTACTGTTAAGAAAACACAGTACAGGTGAGTGTGATAAGAGTGATAACAACCAGGAATACAGGATATTGTTAGGAAAACACAGGACAGGTGAGTGTGATAACAGTGATAACAACCATGAAAACACAGTATTTTTAGGAAAACACAGTACAGGTGAGTGTGATAACAGTGATAACAACCAGGAATACACAGTATTGTTAGGAAAACACAGTACAGGTGAGTGTGATAACAGTGATAACAACCAGGAATACACAGTACTGTTAGGAAAACACAGTACAGGTGAGTGTGATAACAGTGATAAGAACCAGGAATACACAGTACTGTTGGGAAAACACAGTACAGGTGAGTGTGATAACAGTGATAACAACCAGGAATACACAAAATTGTTAGGAAAAACAGTACAGGTGAGTGTGATAACAGTGATAACAACCATGAATACACAGTATTGTTAGGAAAACACAGTACAGGTGAGTGTGATAACAGTGATAACAACCAGGGATACACAGTATTGTTAGGAAAACACAGTACAGGTGAGTGTGATAACAGTGATAACAACCAGGAATACACAGTACTGTTGGGAAAACACAGTACAGGTGAGTGTGATAACAGTGATAGCAACCATGAATACACAGTATTGTTAGGAAAACACAGTACAGGTGAGTGTGATAACAGTGATTACAACCAGGAATACGTAGTACTGTTAGGAAAACACAGTGCAGGTGAGTGTGATAACAGTGATAACAAACAGGAATACACAAAATTGTTAGGAAAACACAGTACAGGTGAGTGTGATAACAGTGATAACAACCAGGAATACACAGTATTGTTAGGAAAACACAGTACAGGTGAGTGTGATAACAGTGATTACAACCAGGAATACACAGTACTGTTAGGAAAACACAGTACAGGTGAGTGTGATAACAGTGATAACAACCAGGAATACACAGTACTGTTGGGAAAACACAGTACAGGTGAGTGTGATAACAGTGATAACAACCAGGAATACACAGTACTGTTAGGAAAACACAGTACAGGTGAGTGTGATAACAGTGATAACAACCAGGAATACACAGTACTGTTGGGAAAACACAGTACAGGTGAGTGTGATAACAGTGATAACAACCAGGAATACACAGTACTGTTGGGAAAACACAGTACAGGTGAGTGTGATAACAGTGATAACAACCAGGAATACACAGTACTGTTTGGAAAACACAGTACAAGTGAGTGTGATAACAGTGATAACAACCAGGTGTACTGTATACGGGAACAGTGTGAGGGGTTTGGGATGAAGGGATGGGGAGGGGTACTAAATCGTCAGGACCACAGTAAACATGAAGAAACAGTTGTCCGCTCGGTCATTAGAAGGTACAGGCATATGTAAACACATTTTATCTGATAAATGTCCTCAGCAACACTCTATAACCTGTCAGATCAACATGGGGCAATGATGTTTATCAGGGCGTGCATGTGTATGCAGATTGAAGGATTTCTAAACAGCGACTCTGTTCGTTGCACATTTACAGTTACGCATTCGTGCGAAAAACGATCAGCTATTCTAACACAACGTTCTCCAAAGATTGTTTTCATCCAAACAATTAACTACAGGTATTACTAGTCCTGATAAAGATAGCATAAACACTCTTCTCCCAATGACTATAAGCGCGTTACGTGACAGCTCACACTCTCAACAGAGAAACCCACACGCGATCTATTCTGTATGTGTGTAGGGCGGCGAGGAGCCCAGTAGGGAAGGTGTCGCGTCAAATACACGGGTTCGATTCCACACATTGGCACAATGTATAAACCTGATTTCTTTTGTCATTGAAGTGAATCTCCCTAACCCCTTTCTCACTCACTCACTCACGCACTCACTCACTCACTCACTCACTCACTCACTCACTCACTCACTCACTCACGCACTCACTCACTCACTCACTCCCTCACTCACTCATTGCAGATACATATGTTTATCGACTGAAGCTGCTGGCTGAGCTGTAGGAGGAGGCCCTGGTTGTATCGAAATGATGACTTACCAACACCAGGAAGCATTTAGAACTGCAACAACCCCCAAGTACACCGGAACCGGAAATGACGATGAAGGTTGAGCTGACGGCAATGAGAGGCATGCTGATATTCTGGATGAGTTCTTTGATCATGTTCTTTATTTCATCTGCTGAAATGCTGGCCCTGAAGGCGGCTGGCAGGTGGTCCCCGGCGGCCTGCTTGAGCTGGTCCAGTGACCCCTTCAGCATGTCTGTGACCATTCCTAGCACGTCGTCCAAGATGTCTTGGTTGTATTCCACAAGCAACCCTATCACCAGCAGGCCGATAGACAGCAGCTGTAGGATAGACACTGAGATATAACCTGTATAACAAACTACAGTCCAAACACCAGTAGTCCGATAGACAGCAGCTGCAGGATAGACACTGAGATATAACCTGCATAACAACCTACAGTCCAAACACCAGTAGTCCGATAGACAGCAGCTGCAGGATAGACACTGAGATATAACCTGTATAACAACCTACAGTCCAAACACCAACAGTCCGATAGACAGCAGCTACAGGATAGACACTGAGATATAACCTGTATAACAAACTACAGTCCAAACACCAGCAGTCCGATAGACAGCAGCTGCAGGATAGACACTGAGATATAACCTGTATAACAAACTACAGTCCAAACACCAGCAGTCCGATAGACAGCAGCTGCAGGATAGACACTGAGATATAACCTGCATAACAACCTACAGTCCAAACACCAGTAGACCGATAGACAGCAGCTGCAGGATAGACACTGAGATATAACCTGCATAACAACCTACAGTCCAAACACCAGTAGATCGATAGACAGCAGCTGGAGGATAGACACTGAGATATAACCTGCATAACAACCTACAGTCCAAACACCAGTAGTCCGATAGACAGAGAGCTGCAGGATAGACACTGAGATATAACCTGTATAACAACCTACAGTCCAAACACCAGTAGTCCGATAGACAACAGCTGTAGGATAGACACTGAGATATAACTTGTATAACAACCTACAGTCCAAACACCAGTAGTCCGATAGACAGCAGCCGCAGGATAGACACTGAGATATAACCTGCATAACAACCTACAGTCCAAACACCAGCAGTCCGATAGACAGCAGCTGCAGGATAGACACTGAGATATAACCTGTATAACAACCTACAGTCCAAACACCAGTAGTCCGATAGACAGCAGCTGTAGGATAGACACTGAGATATAACCTGTATAACAACCTACAGTCCAAACACCAGTAGTCCGATAGACAGCAGCTGCAGGATAGACACTGAGATATAACCTGTATAACAACCTACAGTCCAAACACCAGTAGTCCGATGGGCAGCAGCTGCAGGATAGACACTGAGATATAACCTGTATAACAACCTACAGTCCAAACACCAGTAGTCCGATAGACAGCAGCTGCAGGATAGACACTGAGATATAACCTTTATAAGAACCTACAGTCCAAACATCAGTAGTCCGATAGACAGCAGCTGTAGGATAGACACTGAGATATAACCTGTATAACAACCTACAGTCCAAACACCAGTAGTCCGATAGACAGCAGCTGCAGGATAGACACTGAGATATAACCTGTATAACAACCTACAGTCCAAACACCAGTAGTCCGATAGACAGCAGCTGCAGGATAGACACTGAGATATAACCTTTATAACAACCTACAGTCCAAACATCAGTAGTCCGATAGACAGCAGCTGTAGGATAGACACTGAGATATAACCTGTATAACAAACTACAGTCCAAACACCAGTAGTCCGATAGACAGCAGCTGCAAGATAGACACTGAGATATAACCTTTATAACAACCTACAGTCCAAACACCAGTAGTCCGATAGACAGCAGCTGTAGGATAGACACTGATATATAACCTATATAACAACCTACAGTCCAAACACCAGTAGTCCGATAGACAGCAGCTGTAGGATAGACACTGAGATATAACCTGTATAACAAACTACAGTCCAAACACCAGTAGACCGATAGACAGCAGCTGGAGGATAGACACTTAGATATAACCTTTATAACAACCTACAGTCCAAACACCAGTAGACCGATAGACAGCAGCTACAGGATAGACGCTGAGATATAACCTGTATAACAATCTAGAGTCCGAACACAAGTAGTCCAATAGACAGCAGCTGTATGATAGACTCTGAGATATAACCTGTATAACAACCTACAGTCCAAACACCAGTAGTCCGATAGACAGCAGCTGTAGAATAGACACTGAGATATAACCTGTATAACAACCTACAATAAAATAAACTTAGGAACTCACATGTCAAACAGGACTAACAGGTTCGGACAGGCATGTTCAGAGACTATCGGGATCGGATAGGTACTTTTAGTGACTAACGGGATCGGATGGACATGTTTAGTGACTAAAAGGTGAGGTGAAATTGGGTTTAATGTCGTGCTTGAGAATATTTCGCTCATATGACGATGTGCATGCGTGTGTATGTGTATGTGCGGCTGCTTGTACTAGTCCAGACTGAAGCTGGTTTTATAGTGCTAGCCCATTGAGATACCATGCCGCAGTGAAGCATGAATACCCCACTCAGACACATTATAAAGACTCCGAGCCGACCATTCCTTGTTGTACCCATTAATGCCGAGCGCCAGACAGGGACCAACAAGTACCATATTTTAACGTCTTTTGGTATGACGCTGTCGGGGATGGAACCCGCGACCTATCGCTCTCCGGGTGGACGCTCTAACCACTACACCACAACACCACGGAGGCGGTCTAGTGACTAAAAAGATCGGATGGACATGTTTAGTCACTAACGGATCGGATGGACATGTTTAGTGACTGACGCACCGGATGGACATGTTTAGTGACTACGGGATTGGATGGACATGTTTAGTGACTACGGGATTGGATGGACATGTTTAGTGACTACGGAATTTGATGGACATGCTTAGTGACTGACGCACCGGATGGACATGCTTAGTGACTACGGGATTGGATGGACATGTTTAGTGACTGACGCACCGGATGGACATGTTTAGTGACTACGGGATTGGATGGACATGCTTAGTGACTACGGGATTGGATGGACATGTTTAGAGACTGACGCACCGGATGGACATGTTTAGTGACTACGGGATTGGATGGACATGTTTAGTGACTACGGGATTGGATGGACATGTTCAGTGACTACGGGATTGAATGGACATGCTTAGTGACTACGGGATTGGATGGACATGTTTAGAGACTGACGCACCGGATGGACATGTTTAGTGACTATGGGATTTAATGGACATGTTTAGTGACTACGGGATTGGATGGACATGCTTAGTGACTACGGGATTGGATGGACATGTTTAGTGACTGACGCACCGGATGGACATGTTTAGTGACTACGGGATTGGATGGACATGTTTAGAGACTGACGCACCGGATGGACATGTTTAGTGACTATGGGATTTAATGGACATGTTTAGTGACTACGGGATTGGATGGACATGCTTAGTGACTACGGGATTGGATGGACATGTTTAGTGACTGACGCACCGGATGGACATGTTTAGTGACTACGGGATTGGATGGACATGCTTAGTGACAACTGGGATTGGATGGATATGTTTAGTGACTAACCGGATCGGATGTACAAGCTTGGTGACTAACGGATCGGATGGACATGTTTAGTGGCCTACGGGATCGGATGGACATGTTTAGTGGCTAACGGGATCGGATGGACATATTTAGTGACTACGGGATTGGATGGTTAGCTTAGTGACAAATGGGATTGGATGGATATGTTTAGTGAGTATCGGGATCGGATGGACATATTTAGTGACTAACGGAACGACAGGGACATGTTTAGTGGCTAACGTGATCGGATGGACATGTTTAGTGACTACGGGATTGGATGGATAAGCTTAGTGACAAATGGGATTGGATGGATATGTTTAGTGAGTATCGGGATCGGATGGACATATTTACTTACTTACTTACTTACTTAGTGATTAACGGGACTGGATTAACATGTGTAGTGACTAACGGGATTGGATGGACATGTTTAGTGACTAACGGGATTGGATGGACACGTTAAGTGGCTAATGGGTTCGGATTAACATGTTCAGTGACATGGTACAGTGCCTCCCCACAACGTCGGTGGCTGCTCGCACTATCACTGGATTGTCTGGTCTATACTCGGGTAATTACGGGCAGTTGTCAAACAGCTGAAATATCGTGGAATTACAGAGAATACATGCCAGTATAGCATATGAAACTGTTCAACTAATCATTAATTGAAGTGAAAGGGAAATGTAACTGTATACTGTTTATCAGTTATGTTTATCACTTGGTTGCCATAGTAACCGTCAACAACTATAGTAACGGCGTTGCGGTGAACTGTTAGGAATGCATCTTTAGAGTGGACGTGTTTTCTTTTGTTTGTTTGTAAAGAGGTAATTGGGGTTACTAGCCGGCTGTGTCTCCAGATTGTCAAAATTTCTTATATTCTATATTGGGAATAATACACAAAAAACATACGATCCTTTGGAATATATCTCCAGCATACTTTGGCTTCTCGTGAGAGGCGGTTGAAAGGGGTTATATCCGGTCACGTGACAAGTATCAACCATTGCTTGCACGTACCAAGGATGTTTTATGACTGGTATATTGACATAAAGTATTTCATGCAAATTGCCTTTGAATAGGGATACTCAAATGCCACAAAATGAACCCTCACTTTCAGCTCGGGGACCTTGGGGTTGATGCGTTTTTGTATACGTTATGTACGTCGATTGCCGCGTCGGTAGAGCGTCGGGAGAGCGTCGGTCGGTAGAGCGTCGGTAGAGCGTTGGTCGGTAGAGTTTCGGTAGAGCGTCGGTAGAGTTTCGGTAGAGCGTCGGTAGAGCGTTGGTCGGTAGAGTTTCGGTAGAGCGTCGGTAGAGTTTCTGTAGAGCGTCGGTAGAGCGTCGGAAGAGTGTCGGTAGAGCGTCGGTAGAGTTTCGGTAGAGCGTCGGTAGAGCGTCGGTAGAGTTTCGGTAGAGCGTCGGTAGAGCGTTGGTCGGTAGAGCGTCGGTAGAGTTTCGGTAGAGCGTCGGTCGGTAGAGCGTCGGTAGATTTTCGGTAGAGCGTCGGTAGAGTTTCGGTAGAGCGTCGGTAGAGTTACGGTAGAGCGTCGGTAGAGCGTCGGTCGGTAGAGCGTCGGTTGAGTTTCGGTAGAGCGTCGGTAAAGCGTCGGTAGAGCCTCGGTCAGTAGAGCGTCGGTAGAGCGTCGGTCAGTAGAGCGTCGGTCGGTAGAGCGTCGGTAGAGTTTCGGTAGAGTGTCGGTAGAGCGTCGGATGTGCGTTTGTTGTGGCTCGGCTAAAAATCAGTTGTGAGTGGGCCACGTACCGTATCAAAATTTACTTATAGAAATATACTTCGCTTCAAAAGTTTAGACTCACTAGTGTAGCTATAGCCACTTACTTCAGGCAACTATTCTAAACTAAAGTTCACAAAATAGTCCATACTGTTTAAAGGTACTGTTTACACATGAACTGATGTATTGTAAAAAAAATTCGTAACGTTGAAAAGATTATTGTCATATATGTTCAATAATGATAAAAATCAGTGAAAATTGGCGAATTCTTAACAAAACTTTAAACCAACGGCAGCCGCTCATATGCACGATATTTGCACATGCTTTTCAGCAATTTGATGCATGATCCTCGTGCAATTTATCTGCATAAGGTTTGCAGTTGGTTCCCCCAAGTTAGTGGAGAAATCAATCTTCGATGTAACCATATATATACATAACATATAATGAGTATTTTGAGCGAGTCTAAGCTTTTGAAAGGAACTATATAACCAGAACAGTATGAATAACAATCTATACTCACAAGGAACGAACTGTTGAGACCAACAATGGCCGTCTTTCCCATGCCGGCGAACCCCATGATTTCACCACCGTAGTCGTCCTTGGGTGTATCTCAAGCCCTCGTCACGGGGACGACACACGCGCTATCGCAGTGAGCAACATCTTTCAGTTTCAGTACATTTGTCTCACTCCAATATTCCTGAGTATCAAGTCGGTAAGGTGCCGTATGACTGGTCGGTCAAATCTAGGAGTACGACCATCCAGGGGCGTGTTTGTTTAAGGCTCAGTCAACGCTATTACAAGTTCCCAGTAAGATAAAATCAGCGCCTTCAGAGCAGGCCTATTATTTGCTAGTGGTCGCTAATTGTAATTTGGAATTTCCACAGGTAACCGTATACCTGTATATTCAATATTTATGAAGTAGCTTTCACTGGCCCCGATTCGTTGATAGCAAGCTCCACAGCAGGGCTGTAATGACGTCTGTAATTCTGCACTCCAGATTTAATTGCTGCAACACGAGCCGCCATTATGTAGTATGTAAGATGTATGTTCAGTATATTATTTACATTTGTGAAGATCGGAGATGCATGGCATCTCTACTGCAATTTGCCAAATGATGGCTTAAATGGCTTAAGATGGCTTAGATCGAAGAACTACAACGGGGAACCGTTATAAAAAATTGTTTTCAAACCACCTCTTGGGTTAGCAGAGGTATGGACAGTGGAAGAGTATTTACAAATGCGGGGCATATCAATACAACATGAATTTCATTTTCAGTTACCCATACGCTACATAACGGACAGATCCGCAGAGTCGATACCCAATCTCCTCCCAGTATCATGTATAATGTCCAGTTCAACCCATCCTCGATAAGGTTAGAACACGTATGTTTTCTTATCATAGTTAACAGGACGGGTTATTAGACATTGGATGTAGTTGTGAGCGGCACCTCAGCATGCCATGTTTGTGGACAGCAACCATAGGTTTAATCTGAAGGGCAACCATCACGAACAATACCTTTGAAGAAATATATAGCAGTCTATGTGTAATATGAAACAGGGTGCCGTTGTACAGACCGACCTTTGCGCTAAGTCTGCCTGAAGTCTATGTTATGGTACGGGAATTATGATCACCTTAGTGAAAATATCGCTTACTTTACACATTGGGGCATCTGGACATGTTTGGGCTGTTTTCAACCAACACAATCTATATATACTAGGCACATAAAGAAACTGTGCATACAAAAATTTAAAATCTAAATTTATCAAACCTGTGTAGACACATAAGGATTTAAACTCAGATATTAGTGACATGTATCCAACGTGCAATACGTTGTTGCACGTGCATTCCGGGAAAGAGAAACAGCAAATGAATGCCGCACAATACTGTCACTTTGGAAAGCTCAACTCCTGCCCCTGCGATCGTTCAAAAAATTAAACGGCTATTGAAACGCATAGCATGCCAAGGCTCACGTCTGCACAACGTCATGAGGCCATTGGGAAGGTCTCAACGACAAGTGGCTGCACATTTCCACTGCCACCGGAACACCATTTCTGCACTGGTGAGACGCTACCAGAACACAAATGACGCCATCGATCGGCCACGTTCTGTACGTCTACGTGTAACAACGCCAAAACAGGACAGATCGATAAGGGTGACCCATCTTCGCCACAGGTTTCAGACTGCAGTGATGACTGCCCGAACCATCCCAGGACTTCGCTGTATCCACCCCAACACAGTTCGACAACGTTTACGTCATCACGGGATCAGACCACGACGTCCCGCCATACGGCCTATCCTGACACAACGTCACCGAGAAGCTCGCCGAATGTGGTGCCGAAATTATGTCCGCATACCCTTGTTTTGGTGGAGAAATGTTGTTTTTACAGATGAGTCCAGGTTTTACATTTCCCAAAGTGATGGACGTCAACGTGCCTAGAGACGCGTGGGGAAACGTTATGCACAGGCCTGTTGTGGTGGTTCTGTGATGATTTGGGGTGGAATAACAACACGACAAATAACTCAGGGCAACTTTACTGGTGTGGGCTACAGGGATATCAGATTCTTTGACCTGTGGCAATTCCTTTTCTGCAACGTCATGGCCCTGGGTTAACATTCCACCACAGACAATGCCCGCCCTCATACGGCAAGGGTTGCTATGGATTTCTTGCAACACCACAACGTTGACTTACTGCCTTGGCCTGCAAATTCGAATTCACCGGATCTCTCCCCGATAGAGCATGTTTGGGACGAGATGGATCGACGTCTGCGCCGTCTTACAGACCTCGGGAGAATCTCGCGTGACATCCCTAAAGCCTTCCTTGCACGTTTGATAGGCTCTATGCGTCGTCCATGCACTGCTTTTCTCAATGTCGATGGTGGACATACCCATTATTGAGTTTGTGACATGGTCGTTTGACCCCTGTCCCGCTTGTGGACTCGTGACGTCATTGTGATTGACTTTTCAATTGAAATTCTCCCGACTTGTTATGGTCTCATGATCCCTCCATTAAAGTTTACCTTTGACATTGTTATCGTACTTATCAACTGGGATAATATTTTGACAATGCACAGTTTCTTTATGTGGCTAGTATAGTTGAAAACACAATTCCTAAATACCTATCACAGGTAGACATCTTACAAGGTGTATCCCCTAGCTTCATCTGTTTATATATGGGGGGCGGTGGGGTAGCCAAGTGGTTAAGGCGTTCGCTCGTCACGCTGAAGACCCGGGCTCGATTCTCCACATGGGAACATTGTGTAAAGCCGATTTCTGGTGTCCCCCACCGTGATATTGCTGGAATATTGCTTAAGGCGGCGTAAAACAATACTCACTTGCTCACTCATCAGTTTATAAAGAAGAGGAAACATTTGTCTACCTTATTATGTACTAAGCTTTGAAGCGCTCTTATAATATCATTTGATATTTCCAGTCTCCATCCACTACAGTCACACTTATTCCTTTAATAACCTTATTCCTTCAATCTTATATATCTTCTACAGAAACTTTAATGATATCTTACGTATCCAGATATTTGTTATAACCTTACAAAATCCCAACGATGTCATATATATTGTCTGTTATGTCATATTTAGTTTATATATAAATATTCTGCAGAAAATGAAACTTGACATAGGACAAATTTGAAGTTTAAGAAAATATTTGACACAAACCAATCCATGCTGAATCCCAGCATGTGGGGGAATGGTTGCCGACGACAAAACGTTTGAAAAAAGAAACGTTTAACAAAAACTTACACTCACGTCTGTAGTGAATCGCACCCTACATGAAATGCACGAGCATCAGGAAATTGTGTATCATCCTGAGCTGAAGCTTATGACTGTAGGCTTTAAAATGCCACATCAGTGGTACTCCACATGCATTGCTTTAAGCCACTCTAGACAACAAAAGAATGAAAAAACTGACAGAAGCTCAACGACACAACGCCATCGCCCGTTTACAAGGACGTGCATCGCAGCATGATGTGGCAAGGTACTTCAGCGTGTCCAGACAGACATCTCAAACCTATGGACCGACCCAAAAATACTGGGAGTGTTAATGACAGACCCAGGTCAGGTCGACCTGGAGTTACCACCGCCGCCAAGGATCGCTACATCCGGTTGAGACATTTTCGTTCAAACACCACGGCCGCATCATCCACAACAATCCAAATCCCTGGACTGCTCGAATCTCCGACCAGACAGTGCACAGTTGACTATGGAAAGCCAGACGTTTTGCCAGAAGACCAGTTCAACGTCCCATCGTTACCTACATCAACGTGATCTTTGGAGCATGACAATGCTCGACCTCACGTTTCACGTCTTTGACAGGTCTTCATCCAGCAAAACAATGTTCAGTTGTTACCTTGGCCTCCTCGATCACCGGATTTGTCGCCCCTTGAACATCTATGGGATACTCTTGATCGACGCTTGCGCCAGCGGAAACCGCCACCTCAGACACTACAAGAACTGCACGCAGCACTTCAGCAAGAGTATCAAAACATTCCTCAACACAGCATTCGGCATCTCCTTTCTTCTATGGGTCACCTCTGCCAAGCTGTTATCGATGCTCATGGTGGCCACACCAGATACTGATATTTTACTCTGACCAAGTGGCTTTAATACCAAACACTTTCTGGCTGATCATGTTTTGGAAATTTGTAAGGTGATGATTTTACTGTAACTGAGCAATGACGTCATGTTTGAATCAGTTATATGCACTCGGGAAGTAAACTCCAAAACAGCTTGTCAAATTTCTTAAGTTGCCTCCATTTCTGATTATTAAAACATCAGTTTTGTCGAGATGGACACTGAAACCATATTTGTAAATCATCTGTTTTCCTCTGTAGTTCAACCACTGTTTCCGGATTAGCGATAAGCAACATCGTCAGCATACAGAAGCAAACATATTTCCAGTACAATTTGGTTTCCACAGATGATGAGGACTCGATATAAACATCAGCGTTCTGGTTAGGCCATTTACATCTCCGTAGTGAAATATTGTGATGGTGACCGTCGAACACGTGACAGGGTCACCAACCGATTTGTACAAGCATTGTTAGATTTGTGTTACACATTTAATTTGTTTATAATAAATGGTCGAGAGAATGGTGATATGTCAGGCGACAATAGTCTACGGGGAATTGGATGCATTGTACATTACTTCTTTATCTGTCATCAGATGGTTTAATTGTGTTATCTCCCTAACAGTTGGTGAACGCCAAGACTCAGGCCATTTTCCCCTGGAAATTATACGTAAAAAGTAGATTGCATCCTAAAATGAAAACAAAATAATTTGAAATTATTCTATGTATTTTTGATAAACATACGAGAACAAAATGAATGCCTCTTACGACAAGCATGGGTTACTGAAGATCAATTCTAAATCGGATCTTCACGGGCATTACAAATATAAGCGATTCAGGGAAGTTGTATGTGGGCGGACACGATTCTTCTTGTGATGGTCTTAATGCTCTTAATTTCTTGTTTCGTCAAGTCGAAACACCCACAGAGCCCGGGAGGATGGGCACAGCTTACGTTCCGATGTTTGTCCTTCCATGGGGTTTCTGGAATTTGTCTCTAACAAGCACTCCACGAGATAGTCAAAACACGTTCACCATGTATACTGACTGATCCTTCCTCTCCTATCCTTGGTGCATTTGTCAAGTCCAAAGGACATGCGAATGTGGCTGAAGGTGGACCCTACAAGGTGAATCAGTGTTGAGTCTCCATTGGCAAGACGTTCAAGGTAATGTGTGTAAAGGAGGGTAGTATGAGGTGTTGAGTCTCCATTGGCAAGATGTTCAAGGTAATGTGTGTAAAGGAGGGTAGTAGGAGGTGTTGAGTCTCCATTGGCAAGATGTTCAAGGTAGTGTGTGTAAAGGAGGGTAGTAGGAGGTGTTGAGTCTCCATTGGCAAGACGTTCAAGGTAATGTGTGTAAAGGAGGGTAGTAGGAGGTGTTGAGTCTCCATTGGCAAGATGTTCAAGGTAATGTGTGTAAAGGGGGGTAGTAGGAGGTGTTGAGTCTCCATTGGCAAGATGTTCAAGGTAATGTGTGTAAAGGAGGGTAGTAGGAGGTGTTGAGTCTCCATTGGCAAGATGTTCAAGGTAATGTGTGTAAAGGAGGGTAGTAGGAGGTGTTGAGTCTCCACTGGTAAGACGTTCAAGGTAATGTGTGTAAAGGAGGGTAGTAGGAGGTGTTGAGTCTCCATTGGCAAGACGTTCAAGGTAATGTGTGTAAAGGGGGTAGTAGGAGGTGTTGAGTCTCCATTGGCAAGACGTTCAAGGTAATGTGTGTAAAGGAGGGTAGTAGGAGGTGTTGAGTCTCCATTGGCAAGACGTTCAAGGTAATGTGTGCAAAGGAGGGTAGTAGGAGGTGTTGAGTCTCCATTGGCAAGATGTTCAAGGTAATGTGTGTAAAGGAGGGTAGTATGAGGTGTTGAGTCTCCATTGGCAAGACGTTCAAGGTAATGTGTGTAAAGGAGGGTAGTATGAGGTGTTGAGTCTCCATTGGCAAGATGTTCAAGGTAATGTGTGTAAAGGAGGGTAGTAGGAGGTGTTGAGTCTCCATTGGCAAGATGTTCAAGGTAGTGTATGTAAAGGAGGGTAGTAGGAGGTGTTGAGGAGGTCCAGGATGATGACCCTTCTCATTTTAAGAAGAGAACTCCACCACCAGCACCATGTTTGATTCAAACGTTGCCAAAAGCTGCATGGGAAGCCTGTCTTCCACACGCACTAGGCTGCTGTGTATGGGTGTTTAAATCAAACATGGTGCTGGTGTGTTCAGCACTCTTGTTTTTCACTGTTTTTGACAATGTCTTATTTCACTAAATTTCAAAGAATATTGAATCAGTTTCCTCATTGCATGTTCCAGCATGTGATTTAAAGTCCCCATTAAGCACACAAAAAGTTGCTTTTATCTTAGTGTATAAATGACCTCACTACGTTAAAGTTTATATATGAGTATCCAATTTTAGGGTGTTCCCATACTTTTTGTTTATAGTATATTATGAGCCAAGTACCAGACTGTTGTGTTACCTCACTCACTCATGATCAAGACACATTAAACAATCTTGGAACACCAGCAAAATGGCACCAATGGTGGAGTGAGTGAGTTTAGTTTTATGCCGATTTTAGCAATTGTCCAGCAATATCACGTCGGGGGACACCAGAAATGGGCTTGACATATTGTACTCATGTGGGGAATCGAACTCGGCTCTTCGGCGTGACGAGCTAACGCTTTAACCATTAGGCTACACCACCATCCCACCAATGTGGGGTATCGAACCCAGTCTGTCGGTGTAATAAGTGAACACTGTAACTACCTGACTACCGTCGAGCTTGGGCAAATGGTTTATTTAGTTTGTCCAACATAGTATTGCCAGAAAATCCGGACTCCACAAAGGGTCCATACATACTACCGTACACAAAATAATATTATATTTCCAGAAAAGAACAGAAAATGATAAAACAAAGCAAATTTTATTGGTATAATTATGGCAAAACAGTAACGTCGTACAACCAAAGACATCAATAAAGTACATCATTGAGCATGAATATAACAGTCGCTTAGAACATGGTGATATTGTACTCTGTATAATCACAGATGGCGTAAACTAAATATAATCACTTGTGTCCAAGAAATCCCAGAACACGTGGCCGAAACAGGACTTTACAAACACTGAATTTTGAAACGCTTGTAAAATCACTGCGACCAAATCCTCTTCTATTTATAATATTAACCCCAGATGTATATTTCACCCTTTTACAACTATTGTCAATCTCGGATATATATCTTTTATAATGAAGTGTGTTCTTGTAACTACCGAATCAATGTAACCAATGAGTTTATCTATTCCAACCGCACGAGCATTTCCCCTGGATGTATGTCTCATGTGGTAACAGGGACTCTGGTAGTAAACATGTTGATTGAAAGAAAACAATCACTGCGACCGTTGTAACAAAACAAACAGCAGGAGAAAACTTCCCAAATCTCATAAATCGGACGGATATCTGCAAAATCTGTGAAGCACTTTAAAAGCATGCAGCACGTTCTCACAAAGTCGGCCTTAAGTATTGGTCGGACAAATTCAAGTTATGGGGAGCTTTCTAGAAGCATGCAGCACGTTCTCACACAGTCGGCCTTAAGTATTGGACGGAATACTTATAGTAAGTTCTCTAGAAGCACGTAGCACGTTCACGCACAGTCAGCCTTAAGTTTTGGACGGATAACTTCAAGTTATGGGAAGCTTTCTTGAAGCATGTGGGACGTTCACACACAGTCAGCCTTAAGTATTGGACGGATAACGGCAAAAATAGCTGTCGGCAAAAGTAGCGAACCAAGTAAAATGTTCACACAGGAAAGGAATACATATTTCGAAATTATTATCAGATTTCACTTTCTATTCCTGAGATAAAATTGACTATATATTAAACCATAAGGCTTTATCTTGAATCACGAAGCCTGGTTCTTGATTCATGTAGAATGTATCTTGAATCATGAAGATCGGATCTTGAATTATGAAGACAATCTGCATCAGGATGACTGTACCTTGAATCCTGAAAAGTGTATTTTGAGTGTAAAGGAAGAACTAAGCCGTGACACTGTCCACTAAATGAGGAAGTTGGTTGTAATAATGATATAAATTATATCTTAAGCGCCTAGTATCCTTCGACAGGTGGTCACTGGCGATATTATGGTTTGAGTGATTGATTGAGTTTAGTTTTACGCCGCACTCAGCAATATTCCATATATATGGCGGCAGTCTGTAAATAATCGAGTCTGGATCAGACAATCCAGTGATCAACAACATGAGCATCGATCTACGCAATTGGGATACGATGACATTTGTCAACCAAGTCAGCGAGCCTGGCCACCCGATCCCGTTAGTCGCCTCTTACGACATGCATGGGTTGCTAAAGACCAATTCTAACCCCCGGGTCTTCACGGGTCTCGATGGCGCTAATAACCAAATCTATGCACAGATACCCACACAATTCTCAAAGCATGCTGGGATGCTGAGCGGAAGAGGTGAGTTTTAAGGAGAGAATTGAAAAGGTCTTTGGATTTGGTGTTTCTTAGAACAAGCTGTGATAGTCTACATACTAAATGATGATCTTGTAACTATGGTGATTTGAATATAAACATTATGTCTATTACCTGACTTCCGGGTGTTAGGACTGGCCCACCTTGTTACTGCCTATGTCAACGACGATGACGATTGCGAAGACAACTTCAATCAGCTGTGTGAGATAAAATAAAAACATGGAGGCATGTACCTTGCCTATAAAAAATACCCAGGTTGGGAAATTACTGACATCTATCGTGATTCTCAGTTCAGTTTTATCCCAGCGGCACTTCACGATCTATGAAAGCTGGTTCGACTCCAGCAGTTTACTATGTGGTTCTGGTTTGTCTGTCTCCTGAGTCTGTGATTGTTGATAGTACCACACACCCGTAAACGTCGGAGACCTGCATTGCTCTTGGGGCTCCTCCAGGTAAAACTGACATGGCGTTACAGAACTAGCGTTAGTTGCAGCTGACGCACTCATTGTTACAGTACAGAGCCACGACATTACTTTGCTTCATGAAAATATAAAGAAATGTCACCTCCTCCTTGACCTGGCATTGCTTAAGGATTCAGACGTGTAAAATACCTTTTAAAACATCACTGAAAAATATTTCTTGCCTTCAAATATACAAATAGGTTTTGCAGCACCGACCACACCGACAAGGCCAACTATGGTCCATGTGTCTCCTATACTCACCAGCAGCAAGAGTATACCGACAAGGCCAACTGTGGCCCATGTGTCTCCTATACTCACCAGCAGCAAGAGTACACCGACAAGCCCAACTGTGGCCGATGTGTCTCCTATACTCACCAGCAGCAAGAGTGCACTGACAAGCCCAACTGTGGCCGATGTGTCTCCTATACTCACCAGCAGCAAGAGTGCACTGACAAGCCCAACTGTGGCCCATGTGTCTCCTATACTCACCAGCAGCAAGAGTGCACTGACAAGGCCAACTGTGGCCGATGTGTCTCCTATACTCACCAGCAGCAAGAGTGCACTGACAAGCCCAACTGTGGCCGTTGTGTCTCCTATACTCACCAGCAGCAAGAGTGCACTGACAAGGCCGACTGTGGCCCATGTGTTTCCTATACTCACCAGCAGCAAGAGTGCACTGACAAGCCCAACTGTGGCCGATGTGTCTCCTATACTCACCAGCAGCAAGAGTGCACTGACAAGGCCAACTGTGGCCCATGTGTCTCCTATACTCACCAGCAGCAAGAGTATACCGACAAGGCCAACTGTGGTCCATGTGTCTCCTATACACACCAGCAGCAAGAGTACACCGACAAGGCCAACTATGGTCCATGTGTCTCCTATACACACCAGCAGCAAGAGTACACCGACAAGGCCAACTATGACCCATGTGTCTCCTATACTCACCAGCAGCAAGAGTATACCGACAAGGCCGACTATGACCCATGTGTCTCCTATACTCACCAGCAGCAAGAGTACACTGACAAGGCCAACTGTGGCCAATGTGTCTCCTATACTCACCAGCAGCAAGAGTATACCGACAAGGCCAACTATGACCCATGTGTCTCCTATACTCACCAGCAGCAAGAGTACACCGACAAGGCCAACTATGGTCCATGTGTCGCCTATACTCACCAGCAGCAAGAGTACACCGACAAGGCCGACTATGACCCATGTGTCTCCTATACTCACCAGCAGCAAGAGTACACTGACAAGGCCAACTGTGGCCAATGTGTCTCCTATACTCACCAGCAGCAAGAGTATACCGACAAGGCCAACTATGACCCATGTGTCTCCTATACTCACAAGCAGCAAGTGTACACCGACAAGTCCAACTATGGTCCATGTGTCTCCTATACTCACCAGCAGCAAGAGTACACCGACAAGGCCAACTATGGTCCATGTGTCTCCTATACTCTCCAGAAGCCAGAGTACACCGACAAGTCCAACGAAGGTCCATGTGTCTCCTATACTCACCAGCAGCAGGAGTATACCGACAAAGCCAACGAAGGTCCATGTGTCTCCTATACTCACCAGCATCAAGAGTATACCGACAAGGCCAACTATGACCCATGTGTCTCCTATACTCACCAGCAGCAAGAGTATACCGACAAGGCCAACTATGGCCCATGTGTCTCCTATACTCTCTAGCAGCAAGAGTATACCGACAAGTCCAACTATGGTCCATGTGTCTCCTATACTCACCAGCAGCAAGAGTACACCGACAAGGCCAACTATGACCCATGTGTCTGCTATACTCACCAGCAGCAAGAGTACACCGACAAGGCCAACTATGACCCATGTGTCTCCTATACTCACCAGCAGCAAGAGTATACCGACAAGGCCAACTATGACCCACGTGTCTCCTATACTCACCAGCAGCAAGAGTATACCGACAAGGCCAACTATGGCCCATGTGTCTCCTATACTCACCAGCAGCAAGAGTATACCGACAAGGCCAACTATGGCCCATGTGTCTCCTATACTCTCTAGCAGAAAGAGTATACCGACAAGTCCAACTATGGTCCATGTGTCTCCTATACTCACCAGCAGCAAGAGTACACCGACAAGGCCAACTATGACCCACGTGTCTCCTATACTCAACAGCAGCAAGAGTACACCGACAAGGCCAACTATGACCCATGTGTCGCCTATACTCACCAGCAGCAAGAGTATACCGACAAGGCCAACTATGACCCACGTGTCTCCTATACTCACCAGCAGCAAGAGTACACCGACAAGGCCAACTATGGCCAACGTGTCTCCTATACTCACCAGCAGGAAGGGTACACCGACAAGGCCAACTATGACCCATGTGTCGCCTATACTCACCAGCAGCAAGAGTATACCGACAAGGCCAACTATGACCCATGTGTCTCCTATACTCTCTAGCAGCAAGAGTATACCGACAAGTCCAACTATGACCCATGTGTCTCCTATACTCACCAGCAGCAAGAGTATACCGACAAGTCCAACTATGGTCCATGTGTCTCCTATACTCACCAGCAGCAAGAGTACACCGACAAGGCCAACTATGGCCCATGTGTCTCCTATACTCACCAGCAGCAAGAGTACACCGACAAGGCCAACTGTGACCAATGTGTCTCCTATACTCACCAGCAGCAAGAGTATACCGACAAGGCCGACTATGACCCATGTGTCTCCTATACTCACCAGCAGCAAGAGTACACTGACAAGGCCAACTGTGGCCAATGTGTCTCCTATACTCACCAGCAGGAAGAGTATACCGACAAGGCCAACTATGACCCATGTGTCTCCTATACTCACCAGCAGCAAGAGTACACCGACAAGTCCAACTATGGTCCATGTGTCTCCTATACTCACCAGCAGCAAGAGTACACCGACAAGGCCAACTATGGTCCATGTGTCTCCGATACTCTCCAGCACCCAGAGTAGACCAACAAGTCCAACTATGGTCCATGTGTCTCCTATACTCACCAGCAGCAAGAGTATACCGACAAAGCCAACGAAGGTCCATGTGTCTCCTATACTCACCAGCAGCAAGAGTATACCGACAAGGCCAACTATGACCCATGTGTCTCCTATACTCACCAGCAGCAAGAGTATACCGACAAGGCCAACTATGGCCCATGTGTCTCCTATACTCTCTAGCAGCAAGAGTATACCGACAAGTCCAACTATGGTCCATGTGTCTCCTATACTCACCAGCAGCAAGAGTACACCGACAAGGCCAACTATGACCCACGTGTCTCCTATACTCACCAGCAGCAAGAGTACACCGACAAGGCCAACTATGACCCATGTGTCTCCTATACTCACCAGCAGCAAGAGTACACCGACAAGGCCAACTATGACCTATGTGTCTCCTATACTCACCAGCAGCAAGAGTATACCGACAAGGCGAACTATGACCCACGTGTCTCCTATACTCACCAGCAGCAAGAGTATACCGACAAGGCCAACTATGACCCATGTGTCTCCTATACTCACCAGCAGCAAGAGTATACCGACAAGGCCAACTATGACCCATGTGTCTCCTATACTCTCTAGCAGCAAGAGTATACCGACAAGGCCAACTATGACCCATGTGTCTCCTATACTCACCAGCAGCAAGGGTACACCGACAAGGCCAACTATGACCCACGTGTCTCCTATACTCACCAGCAGCAAGAGTACACCGACAAGGCCAACTATGGCCCATGTGTCTCCTATACTCACCAGCAGCAAGAGTATACCGACAAGGCCAACTATGGTCCATGTGTCTCCTATATTCACCAGCAGCAAAAGTATACCGACAAGTCCAACTAAGGTCCATGTGTCCCCTATACTCACCGGCAGCAAGAGTACACCGACAAGGCCAACTATGACCCACGTGTCTCCCATACTCACCAGCAGCAAGAGTACACCGACAAGGCCAACTATGACCCATGTGTCTCCTATACTCACCAGCAGCAAGAGTACACCGACAAGGCCAACTATGACCTATGTGTCTCCTATACTCACCAGCAGCAAGAGTATACCGACAAGGCGAACTATGACCCACGTGTCTCCTATACTCACCAGCAGCAAGAGTATACCGACAAGGCCAACTATGACCCATGTGTCTCCTATACTCACCAGCAGCAAGAGTATACCGACAAGGCCAACTATGACCCATGTGTCTCCTATACTCTCTAGCAGCAAGAGTATACCGACAAGTCCAACTATGGTCCATGTGTCTCCTATACTCACCAGCAGCAAGGGTACACCGACAAGGCCAACTATGGCCCATGTGTCTCCTATACTCTCTAGCAGCAAGAGTATACCGACAAGGCCAACTATGACCCATGTGTCTCCTATACTCACCAGCAGCAAGGGTACACCGACAAGGCCAACTATGACCCACGTGTCTCCTATACTCACCAGCAGCAAGAGTACACCGACAAGGCCAACTATGGCCCATGTGTCTCCTATACTCACCAGCAGCAAGAGTATACCGACAAGGCCAACTATGGTCCATGTGTCTCCTATATTCACCAGCAGCAAAAGTATACCGACAAGTCCAACTAAGGTCCATGTGTCTCCTATACTCACCGGCAGCAAGAGTATACCGACAAGGCCAACTAAGGTCCATGTGTCTCCTAGACTCACCAGCAGCAAGAGTATACCGACAAGCCCAACTAAGGTCCATGTGTCTCCTATACTCACCAGCAGCAAGAGTATACCGACAAGGCCAACTAAGGTCCATGTGTCTCCTATACTCACCAGCAGCAAAAGTATACCGACAAGCCCAACTAAGGTCCATGTGTCTCCTATACTCACCAGCAGCAAGAGTATACCGACAAGGCCAACTAAGGTCCATGTGTCTCCTATACTCACCAGCAGCAAGAGTACACCGACAAGGCCAACTATGGCATATGTTTTAGAGTCCTCGATCATGTCTTGTAGTTTGTCGTAGCAGCCCTGCACAGCGGACAAACAATAGGTCAATGTCAGTATATCTCTTGAGGTTTTGTGTTGCTGTATAGACTGTGATACTGTATTTTCTCTAGGGCTGGCTACCTATATAGATCATACAGATCGATAATCGTTAACTATATATCGATCTATTATCTCTATATAGGAGACTTTGAACAAAAATAGTGTCTGAAAGAAATTATTATTTTTCACATTACAAGTGAGTGATAGCATATTTTTGGGGGGATAGATTATTAACAAAACAGAGTTCTGAACATAATGTAGTCCTAAATAAAAGCTTTCTATCACTAAAAACTAATTCTCATATCGATAATTGTTAATAAATTTTCCTATCGACAATATTTCGTTCATCGAATATTTTAGCCAGAACTAATCATCATCTCGAAATGTGGGCACAAGGAGTTGTTGGAGGAATATAGGATCTCTAAGTACGATCTTGTGTATAGTCCCTTATATAAGAGAGTCCCTTGCTCAGACTGGGCCAGGTGGAATCAAGAGTCGTGTCTTGCTCAGCAAAACGTCTCGAAATTCAACAGAATTAAACGACACTAAATAACAACCCATAGTGACAAGTGCACGCTCATACTCTTACACTCACCGTTGTTTCGATATCAGTTAGATTCCTGCGAGTTGTATCTAGACACGTCTGCTTCATGTCCTCACAGCAAGCCACAGGAACATCCTTAAAGTCTGTAGTCAGGTTCTTGACAAAGTCCGACGGTCCCGTGAATCCACAGCATTTCATCTGTTAATCACAGATTATATACTACCCATCAAAAGACTCACTTAAAGCACTCACTATATGTGTGTTATATATATATATATATATATATATATATATATATATATATATATATATATATATAAATATATAAATATATATATATATATATACCTTGGGGGAACCAACTGCAAACCTTATGCAGATGAATTGCACGAGGATCATGCATCAAATTTGCTGGAAAGCATGTGCAAATATCGAGTATGTGAACGACTGCGTTTTTGTGTGATGTTTTGTCAAGAATTCATCAATTTTTACGGAGTTTCATCATTTATTGAACTCATGACAATAATCTCTTCAACGTTACGAATTTGTTTTATAGTACATCAGTTCATGTGTAAACAGTACCTTTAAACAGGATGGAATATTTTGCAAAATCTAGCACAGAACAGTTGAATGAAGTAAGTGGCTACATGTACATTGGTGAGTCTAAACTTTAACTGGAGTTAAGATGTTGGGAAGGGGTCTTGTGTATGTGTCATGTATGCTATTAACCTGAGAAGCTATTTAGACCGATCGTACCACACGTCACGAAGGTATGGCTCCTTTCTTTATATAGATTATAAACTCCGAGACATTTATTTTATCAGACATAATTGTATGCCTTAGTTCTTTTATCGAAAGATATGCATTTGCAAAGAAGGTTTCTGCGTGGTCCGATTCAGCTTGGTAAGAATGTGTCTTTTGAAAATGGCAAATCCACAAAACACACATGTGTTGTCACAATATTGATTTTATATATGCATTAGTCACTCAAATGTTTCCGAAAATAACCATAATACGTGCACGACATGTGGCAAATGTCGAGGGTACGGGCAAGGAATGACCCTACAAAGTTCTATTTTAAGATCCTATTTCTAAACGCACTCTTGCCAAAGTAAAAGTCAGCCCGGAAACATCCCTTTCAAAAGTAGTCAGTTATCGAACAACAGATTTTGATCCCACGTTAGCTGGTCAGAGTCGCGAAAACTAGGACATGTAATTGCACAAAAAAGCCCTGTTTTTGCCGCTTGTAACTTTAAATTTACAGATTAATGATAGTTCCATATTGAGACAACTCACAAATTCTTGTCTTTTTGTATTTGCAAGTTTTGAAAACTTATATGATCAAACACATAAGGATGACCAACTTATATATTTTCTATGGAATTTTGCTGGTCCTGCTTCGTCGTCTAAGGGAAAGGGAGGTAACTCGTACCTCCTAAAGACCACTGGACATGGAGACATCACTTCCATCATGGCGATTTTGAGTTTTGAAGGCGTTTATGCATGCCAGTCAGTTTGCAGTGCTTTAACCAGTCGGAAACCGGATTTGGACAGTGGACCTGGCCTCCGTGATGTTGACTTTGCCAAGTTAACATTATGGTGGGTTTGTTTTGTAGCGCAGCCAGTGAAATTGGTAAACGGAAAATTCAAATACGGGGAAGTTGAATGTTCTGTACAACCTAGACAACAGCACAAGGATCCGTCTTAGATTTCTGTACATTACCTGAAGGGCAAGGACATTAGTGATCTGTATGAAAGGCCCATTCTGGTTTTTTTCATATTCCTCCTCCGTTTTCTCCGCCAGACTGCTGCGGATGGTGTCATGGAGCTGGACAAAGACAATGGCGGACACGGATCATGGTAGATATCAGAATACAACACTACAGTGTGTGGGGATAAGGATGTAGTGTATACGTGTGTGTGTGTGTGTGTGTTTGTATGTGTATATGTGGAAAGGGTAAAGTGTTGTATTAAGTCTTTAAGTGTGTGCGTGTGGTCAGTGTGTGTGCGTAGTAAGAGTGTGTGTGTGGTATGTGTGCGTGGTAAGGTTTTGTGCGGTGTGTGTTTGTGTACGAGTAAGTGTGTGTGTGGTATGTTTGTGTAGTAAGAGTGTGTGTGTGGTATGTGTGTGTAGCAAGTGTGTGTGGTATGTGCGTGTGGTAAGTATGTGCGGTAAATGTTTGTCTGGTAAGAGTTGTGGTGTGTGTGCAGTAAGTGCACGTGTTGCAAGTGTGTATGTTGGAAAAGCGTATGTGCTACGTGTAGCTTCAGTAAGTGTATGTAAGTGCGCATGTACTTAGTGTAAATAGTAACATATAACAGTTTTTGTACAGATGGTGTCTTACCACAGAATCCTTGACGAGAAACAGGGCGCCGACGACCGCTATGCCCAGGATGAGGAGAACCATCACAATAGCAAACTGTAACCGTAAGGTATATTGTGTGAGTACAGGTGTGAATACAGGTGTGAATACAGGTGTACATGCAGGTGGGACTATTGGAGAGTTTACAAATGTAAATACCGGAGAGAATACAGTTCTGAATAACGATCTATGTAACAAGTTTGAATTATTGTGAGACTATAGGCTTGAAAATGTCTAAGGAATGTTTTAAATAAAGGTCTAAACACAGGGCGTGAATACAGATATTTAATTCAAGAATGGAAATAAAGGTGCTAATGCTGAATTGAGTACATGTGTCGCGCAAGGTGAGACTTACAGGTATGGTACAGTCCTAAATAAACGGTGCTCAAATACCTTTCCCTCCGGTTTTGGCAGTATTGTACTGTTGTATTTATTCTACCTATGTGCAGGACTTACCAGGATAAGTAATGGCCTCCATTTATAACACGCGCCACAGCACGCCAGGAAGGAGATGCAAAACAGCACGCCCCCCAGAGCCAGCAGCACCGTTGCAACATCATCTACCATGGGCACAAAGCTCAGCGTATCAGGTATCATGATTGAAGGTAGGGTTGAGCCCCCGGAAGCTGTTGGTAAAGGAGGTATAGCGGACTGTGCCCCAGCCAGCAGGAAGCCCATGAGTGTCCCTGGCATATACTTCAGTATGCCCCCCACAGCCAGCAGCCCGAGGGAGATCAGCTGAAACACACCTTACTGTTATGTCCATGGCCGACCACGTAGGACGGGTTGATGGCGGTGAGGTGAGTGAGTGAGTGAGTGAGTGAGTGAGTGAGTGAGTGAGTGAGTGAGTGAGTGAGCGAGTTTAGTTTTACACAGCAATATTCCAGTTATATGGCGGCGGTCTGGAAATAACCGCATCTGGACCAGACAATGCAGTGATCAACAACATGAGCATCGATCTGTTTAGTTGGGATACGATTTGTCAACCAACTCAGCGAGCCTGACCACCCGGTCCTGTTAGTCGCCTCTTACGACAAGCATTGGTTACTGAAGATCAATTCTAACCCGGATGTTCACGGGTCGATGGCAGTGAGGGATAAGGTGAGCTAGGTGGGAGTCCTCAGGTACACAAACTACTACACTGTACACAGAACAAGTAGTCTATATTTGACGTTTCAGCGTAGGTACTAAAACCGGTGTCAAGCATGTGACTTGACTTGATGTTTTCAGTCCATAAAATGTGTTCCTCTTCATCATAGCAGCTTCTAAATACCCCGTGTAGAAGTTAAAGGGAGATTGTAAATTTACCCAGAATGCAATATGATCGGTTCGGTTGGTTTCAATATGCATTTATATCATGTTCGTTGACCACATCAAAGATTGATAAACATACTGAACTCCATTAGAAACGCATCGTCCTATTATCATAGCTCATGGAATATGCAGTACGATTTTTTGAACCCAAACTGAACTTGAAGACTGACTGACTATGACAGATACACGTGATGCACACCGAGAAGCACGCGCATCCATGTGTGAGCACGTGACCCATCATTTGCTGTACATTTCCTTTTCACCTCCAAAATACGTGAAAACAGATCAAAACAGTGTACCAAAATTACACCTGCAGTTTGAACAGCACTAACATGTTTGTCACTCATTTCAGGAACAGGTACAAGAACAGCTAGCGTACAGAACAGACACAACCATGTATCTGATTTTATTAAATAGTAACATATGTTATATTTGGGATAACACTTTCTCTAATACTTTTGTTGGGCTGAGTCCCATCCTGGATTCGAACCCTCGCCCTCAGAGTCAAGCTCCTAATCGCCAGCACACACAGTCAGCCGCATAACCCGCTCAGCCATCGCAACTTCCACTTTGTATTCATTTTGATTTTAGAACACAACTGTTAATTACAGAACATGTTTTATTGTTTGTTGGTTCCACACCTAGTGCTTCTACAGACTGATTCCAGTTATCATTTTAGCTTAAACGTTAGCAGATGTTATTTAACATATCTTGAATGTTATAATTTGATCAGCTTCTCATGTGGAGAGAATTTAAACTGTTTTCTGTCTGATGATTTATAACGAAGTACAACATGTCCACACTAAACAGAACACGAAGCGATCACGAATGTGTTTTTACACCCTTACACAGGATATAAAATAATAAACTCGTAGTCAAGGGATCACGAATGTGTTTTTACACCCTTACACAGGACATAAGATAATAAACTCGTAGTCAAGTGAGTGCAGTACTGGGGTTAGATCTATTTAGATAAATTTGATTGTATAACCGTGTCCAGACTTACATCACACGTGAAACGTTATTTCGTTTATACAGCGGCCCTCCCGCCATGATGAACTCAACAAGGACACCGCCACCCGCTCTGTTTATACAGCGGCACTCCCGCCATCATGAACTCAACAAGGACACCGCCACCCGCTCTGTTTATACAGCGGCACTCCCGCCATCATGAACTCAACAAGGACACCGCCACCCGCTCTGTTTATACAGCGGCACTCCTGCCATCATGAACTCAACATGACACCGCCACCCGCTCTGTTTAACAGCGGACACCGCCACCCGCTCTGTTTATACAGCGGCACTCCCGCCATCATGAACTCAACAAGGACACCGCCACCCGCTCTGTTTATACAGCGGCACTCCCGCCATCATGAACTCAACAAGGACACCGCCACCCGCTCTGTTTATACAGCGGCACTCCCGCCATCATGAACTCAACAAGGACACCGCCACCCGCTCTGTTTATACAGCGGCACTCCCGCCATCATGAACTCAACAAGGACACCGCCACCCGCTCTGTTTATACAGCGGCACTCCCGCCATCATGAACTCAACAAGGACACCGCCACCCGCTCTGTTTATACAGCGGCACTCCATGAACTCCATCATGGCACTCAACAAGGACACCGCCACCCGCTCTGTTTATACAGCGGCACTCCCTCAACAAGCCATCATGAACTCAACAAGGACACCGCCACCCGCTCTGTTTATACAGCGGCACTCCCGCCATCATGAACTCAACAAGGACACCGCCACCCGCTCTGTTTATACAGCGGCACTCCCGCCATCATGAACTCAACAAGGACACCGCCACCCGCTCTGTTTATACAGCGGCACTCCTGCCATGATGAACTCAACAAGGACACCGCCACCCGCTCTGTTTATACAGCGGCACTCCTCAACAAGCACCGCCACCCGCTCTGTTTATGCGGCACTTGAACCCGCCATCATGAACTCAACAAGGACACCGCCACCCGCTCTGTTTATACAGCGGCACTCCCGCCATCATGAACTCAACAAGGACACCGCCACCCGCTCTGTTCATACAATACGTTATAAAGTAAACAACGCATTTATAACAAAGATATAAACCAAACCGATCCAAATACCGATCTGAGAATACAGACTGATCAAGAATTCTTGCTTGAGGTAGAAAATGAAGCCCACAAAGCTAAATATATTTTTTTTAATGTTAGAAATTCAACATGTGAAAACAATTTCTGAATATTTGGAAGTGTATCTACACAGTTGTCTGTGCGAGTATACCACTGATGACCTACTTAAAGATCACATATACTCTAGGGGGGTACAAATGCATAAAGCATTTAATAACATCGTTATAAATCAAACCCCGTCATTAAAACTACTCATTTCGAACCTTAAGTAACTTAAATCGACCTTTTTGACAACACTGCACAATTCTCTCCCGCGAACGAAATTTCAACCAATCAGAGGGGCGCGTCACCGTCACCGAATGTGAGGTATTGATATGAGGGGCACTGTAGAATTCATGTACATTTCCGGGGGTAAATTATCTTGTTTACAGGTTTGTCTAAACCTAAAATCGTGACAACTGTTGTAAAATAAAGAAAGCTTTATGTTTTCACAATCTATTCTGTCATTTAATCTTGTCACCGGCTTTGCCAAGCTTCCGAGTTACAACTTGTTTTCATAGACGATTCTGTCAAAATCGCTTGTTGTTGCAACGGTTACCCCTGGCTCGTGAAGCTGTATTGGTCTCTCGCTTGGTTCGTTTTTATTGGTGATGAGTATAGTGGTCAGTGTAGAGTGACCACGGTAAACTCCGAATGTTCACCTGATACATCTTGAACAATGACGTCACTGACTGGGCAGTGCGTGCTGGAGGTGGCCGGCAACACGTGCTACCAATCCAGCCTAGAAACCCATGACAACCGATACACATGACATATTGTTATAGTATCGTCTCATACTCACCAGAAATATTATATTCAAGATGACGAGGACGAGTCGTCCAACAGACGTACAGCCACCCATGTTGTCTGCTTGTGGGAACACAGTCTGGTCTGTCTGAGGAAAGTTGTCTGCTTGTGGGAACACAGTCTGGTCTGTCTGAGGAAAGTTGTCTGCTTGTAGGAACACAATCTGGTCTGTCTGAGGCCTGCTTGGTTCAGACTGGTGTCACAGACGTCAGTCAAGTCCTTATCCACGGCACCCGTACCTGAATACTTAAAACATATACAACCACAGCATATACACCATGCTGCAACTAGGGCACCCTAATGATACGGCTATCAGTAGCATGGTTCAACAAGACAAAACATGATTTTATAACGAAAATGTTTAAATTCCAAACAGTTTAAGAAAACAAAACATTTTCCCAAGTGCAGTGATAGAATCTGTTGTACCTGTACAGTGGTGCGGCAGCAAGTGTTGTCACGGGCCACAACAATACGTCCGGTACAGGGGTGCGTGGCTGGGGAATTGTTTGATAAGCTGTACACTGTGCCGCCTGTGTTATCAGATTGGCATGGGAACACCTCGTTTGTCAAAGTGTTTGATAACCTCACGTCACACTGGTATTTGCTTTTCTACACCGATTGCAGACAAGGCTTGCTCCGTCCTACCACTAAGTTTCAAATGCACGTTACAATAAACCAACCATGAGATCTAATCCTTGAAGAGCATTTAGAAGTGGAATGCATAAGAAAACACTGTTTATGGTTGTCAACTTCTTTATTGTAAATAACACGACGTATTCTCGCTCCTTCATCACCTGTTGAAGTTGACATCCATAAATCTTGCTGTTCCTACCAGCAGATATTGTTGAGTGAGTGAGTCACCGAGATATGCCGGTTTTGTGCCGCTTTTAGTATTATTTCAACATTCACGCAAGTAGAAATACCAGGAATGGGCTTACACGTTGTACCGTGGTATCGAAACCACATTTGTGACGTGACGGGCTAACACTGTCGCCAACAGACTACCCACCGCCCGATGTTCAGCTCCTGGGTCATGGCCTATTTACTCGGGGATGGTATCAGAATAAGATGAGGACAAAGATTTTGTCTATATTCCTCACGCCTGTTGTATTACTCCAGGACATAGAGACAATGAGAAGGTGGATGAGTGTGAATACCGGTTCGAGTTGCATCGCAGCGTTTTTGTTTGATGCGAAATGAAAGCACAAATTGATGCAGGACGTGTGTTACTTTTGTAGAAACAGCAAGGACTGATATGGCGCTGGCAGACACACACACTAAAATAGGGGTGAGCTAGGTTTCTGACGGACAATCACACGTGTCCTGCAAGCCAGCGAAACCTAAGTCACAACTTGGTCATATCCGTGCCAGGTTGAATGTTATTTATTTCGTAAATGCTCTGTTAATATAACTGTCAAGGTTGTTTAAATAATGATATATTGAAAACTATAGCATTAAAAATATTAATTGTCAATATAAGTGTGAAATCCATCCATCTAACAATAAATTTATCTATCTATCTTATATATATTAATTATTGGTCGATCCGGTGTTTCATACTAGCCAGATCTCCGTGTGTGCGTGCGTGCGTGCGTGCGTGTGTCTGTGTGTGTCTGTGTCTGTGGCTGCGTGTGTGTCTGTGTCTGTGTCTCCCATACCATCACATTTTCGCCACCTAACCTGTCGACCTGTCGTGTACAACGACGACGTTGGAGAGGAAGTCGTGATTGACAACGGATCCAGACCCACGTCAAGTTATATTCTGCTTGTACGGAGAACTGCTGGTTTTCTGGGTCTAACTCACTCACCCCGCTGACGGTTCCTGATTGTCTGGCCCTATATCCTTCTCAAACAAGGAACATGTCCTGAAGTCTCGGAGGCAGAAACATTTCGAAGATGAACATGGACAATCTTGGCGGCTTGAATTGAGAGGTTATACCGATCCTTTAAATAACTACGCTGCTATGTTGCACGTTGAAGTGCTGTGGTTCACGATGAATTACTGTGTCATACGTTGAAATGAGGAGCAACTGTAGACAAGGACTCTCCAGCCTCAAGACACCCTGTGGCGACTGGCAGCATTCAGTCCCCTAATTCCCCCAGATCAGTAGGCAAACGAAATGTTGACTTACGTTGGACCTTTAATTGTCAGTGTCACCTATCACAGCAGGCGTACATTCTGCCTTTAATTTCCTTTCCATGGCAGTATGTATAATTTTTTTTTTTTTAAGCAACACAAATTTAAAACGATTACGTGTGTGCACCATTCCATCTGACGAACATGGGACTAACATCACTTACAACTGTAAGTATATCATTGTATTGAGTACACTGAACGCCAAAAGAAACGTTACCCTCCTTCCTTAATGACGGAGGTACCTATCTTCAGCTGGCGTTGTGATGCGTGGACGTCCACTTCTTTGTCTGTCTACGGTGACTCCAGTCTGTCTGAAGCCCAGAATAAGTCTTATAACCGTGATACGGTGGCATCCGAGGGCGTTGGCAACAGCATTGTCTGTCGACCCCATCTGCACTATCCCAATGGCTCTTTCTCTCTCTTCAGCTGTTAATCGTGGCATATTTCTCGTACTTGTGTAACATGTCATGTATTTTAGGCTCTCTTCATACCCTATAGAATCATTCTACATGTGAAATGGATGCAAATACTGCTTGAATATTGCTGCGTTTTGGCGATTGATATTGCTATGTGTAAAAAGAAAATGGAACAATGTTACTTTGCAAGCAAAAATGTTAACAAAGATAATTTAGATGTTCCTAAACAATTTTTCGCAATATCAAAGACACGTTTTACTTGTTTTCACTAATACAAATCAGCAGAAAATGTTTTAAAAGACTGAAATCATAGGGATGATTATTTTACAATTTTTACACACTCTACAACAGTTGTTTTTTGTTTTAATAGTTGGTGACTTCAAATGGTTTATCATTGTCCCAAAGCAGAATTTTATTTCAGTCTTTCTTTTTGACATCAAAATCACTGTTATTGGTATATTTCGGCATGGAGTCATGGCGAATATAGGACAATTTAACTCTTCTGAAAAAGATGCATTTCACCTAAATAATACTTTTGAAAATTTTGTTTCGTGATTTGCATAAAGCTGTGTTGTTAAGCTTTCATGTGAACTATTACTTTCTTAAATATCTGTGATAGTTTTTAGTAATTCAAACAGGTAGGAGGGTACCGTTTCTTTTGGCGTTTAGTGTATTTTATCAGAAGCATAATGAGCAATCTTCCACGAAGAGCCAATCAATTAGTCTGAATCTCATTGTATAGAAATATAGTGTTGGGTGTTAGTTTTAACAGCTTTACGTCCGCTGTGGCGATATAGGGACGGCCTGACCCGATTGTGCGATGTCAGTGAGTGCAGGCCATCGATTCAACAGCAAGTGTATTTCAGTTCACACTGATATTTCCCCAGGCAGAAACCTAATTTTTATGGCTCACCTTTCGTGGGACAAACAGAGACCCCTGACAGTGTAGCTCAGCTTCCGTTGGGCAGAGACTCCTGATATCGTAGCTCACCTTCAGTTGGACAAACAGAGACCCCTGACATTGAAGATCACCTTCCGCGGGACAGAGACACCTGACGTTCTAGCTTACCGTTCGTGGGACAAACAGAGACTCCTGACATTGTAGCTCACCTTCAGTTGGACAGAGACTCCTGATATCGTAGCTCACCTTCCGCGGGACAGAGACTCTTGACATTGTAGCCCACCTTCAGTTGGACAGAGACTCCTGACATTGTAGCTCACCTTCAGTTGGACAAACAGAGACTCCTGACATTGTAGCTCACTTTCCGCGGGACAGAGACTCCTGACATTGTAGCTCACCTTCAGTTGGACAAACAGAGACTCCTGACATTGAAGATCACCTTTCGTTGGACAAACAGAGCTATCGTAGCTCACCTGAATGTTACAGTCGTCCAGGAAATAATCAATATTTTTGCCCAATATTCTTTCCTTTCATTTTGTAATACAATCAGAGAATATGCGCAAGAAACGTAGTTTTCCTGGAATCAGCGACTTCTGTCGTATATACAACGTGATAATCTCGAGAATCACCAACAATTACATACGAACCGCTGCCTTAAAGTGTCAGACAACGTTAGTGTGGTTTTGTTGGAAAACTTCGGTGCCAGTATAAATATGTGTTTGGCGTTATTTGTAGGAGTGGGCGATAATACCGGTTAACAGGTATATTGCAATTCTAACTTCGCAATACGACATGTTGCGGTACACTTTTCGCGAACCGGTTCATTCGATACGATCGGCAATTTCCGTGACCATGATCGGTAACGATGTCCCGAGTCTCCAGACACAGAAAGGCCGGTAAACCGGCCTGGCAGTAGGCGCATCAAAATTAGGAGATAAACATCATGTGTTGGCCAATTTATTGAGTATTTGAAGCACGGGAATTCATTTGGAACCGACGGCGTCAGCGGGAGGTTTCAAATGGAATATTCCCGTGCTTCAAATACTCAATAACACCCGGAAATTGGCCAACACATGATGTTTATCGACATTGTAAACACAAAAGTAAACCAAAAGGTCCACACACGTTTTGGTGTCTGCACTCATTGACATAGTATACGGGTACAGCAGTGTAATTTCATCAGCCGGCTGTTTCGGCTGTCTCTCATGGTAGCATCTGGAACTGCTCATTTGTGACGTCATTCGGACTTCACGTCACAATATGATTTGAATGACGTCATCACAGCTGACGACGTAACAATACAATGGTGTGAGCGATGTTTGTATGTATTAATACGCAACGAATTTCCGGGAATCGAATACCATTTGATCATGTTTTTCAACCAATCAGATTAAAGAACACAGTGAATTTTGGTTTACAATGATATATAAGTTTAGGAACCTGCCTAACATATGATTCATTTATCAAAACTATCACTTTTCACAATGTCTGAAAACACTTATAACATTTCAAATGAACATATATTATCGACGGAATTAGAATTATAAACTATTTTTCGCAATGTTATTGAAAAAAAACCCCGATTCTCGGACACATGCTTCGGCAATGGATCCACATCAAAGTTGTCAAAGAGCAAAGTAACGCCGTTTCGAGGAAAAAATTAAACACATTGAATAAACTAAAGAATAATATCATCAGCAGTACTCATAAAAGTTGTCAAACGTACATTATAAGTTACTATTTCCATCTTTTTGTGTGCGATCATGTAATGTAAGGCAAGTGACATCTCGGCTTTCGTCGCTTCGAACGCTCGGACACGATGTCTAATGTTAATCTAGCACGATACGTCCACCAAGTTCCATGATGTACTTATAGGTGGGGATTTTGAGCGCAACACGTTTATACAGAACGTTCGTCCAAATCTAAAAGTTTTCGTGTATGAGGACGGTATCCATTGCTGTAATATGATTGGTTGCCTCGGGTGACGTGCATGATTTTTACCAATAACGATCCTTATCGCCTTAAGAAACCAATCTTAAACCAGTAAACTGCGAAAACCCTTCTGACACTTCTGCAGTGGCTATCATGTTTTACAAGCTGAAAGTTTCCTTGATAAACATACGCTTCATCTATGACCCGTGGGAACTCGGTGTCACGGCAGTAAAAGTTTCTGGTTGACTGGTGTTGAAAGAGCTAAACCATGTGTTACACTTTCACAATATGTTGCAATGCATATTGCAATACGCCAACACATCACAATATATCGCAATACGCCAACACATCACAATATATCGCAATACGCCAACACATCACAATTTATCGCAATACGCCAACACATCACAATCTATCGCAATACGCCAACACATCACAATATATCGCAATATTTCATCTATCGCAATACGCCAACACATCACAATATATCGCAATACGCCAACACATGTCACAATATATCGCAATACGCCAACACATGTCACAATATATCGCAATACGCCAACACATGTCACAATATATCGCAATACGCCAACACATCACAATATATCGCAATACGCCAACACATCACAATATATCGCAATACGCCAACACACAATATATCGCAATCACAATATATCGCAATACGCCAACACATCACAATATATATATCGCAATACGCATGTCACAATATCGCAATATATACATCGCAATACGCCAACACATGTCACAATATATCGCAATACGCCAACACATCACAATATATCGCAATACGCCAACATACAATATATCGCAATATCAACACATATATATCGCAATACGCCAACACATCACAATATATCGCAATACGCCAACACATGTCACAATATATCGCAATACGCCAACACATGTCACAATATATCGCAATACGCCAACCATCACAATAATACACATGTCACAATATATCGCAATACGCCAACACATCACAATATATCGCAATACGCCAACACATGTCACAATATATCGCAATACGCCAACACATGTCACAATATATCGCAATACGCCAACACATGTCACAATATATCGCAATACGCCAACACATGCCACAATATATCGCAATACGCCAACACATCACAATATATCGCAATACGCCAACACATCACAATATATATCGCCAATACGCCAATATACGCAATACGCCAACAACATATCGCAATACGCCAATATATCGCATCACACATATATATCGCAATACGCCAACACATCCAACAATATATATCGCAATACGCCAACACATGTCACAATATATCGCAATACGCCAACACATGCCACAATATATCGCAATACGCCAACACATGTCACAATATATCGCAATACGCCAACACATGCCACAATATATCGCAATACGCCAACACATGCCACAATATATCGTAATACGAACATTGTGGCAATACCCAACACTTGTTGTTTGGCCATAATGCACAGTTAGTACGGAAGATAGCAAGTTTCTCTCGGCTACCACGCAGTGCTGCATAGAGGGGGGCGAGTATCAGCATGTTGTGTAGCTAGGTGCTGACATATTGTGTGGAGGAATCTCTGTAACGTAAAAAACACGCTTATCTCCTGCCGGTTGTGTAATACATAGGTACGTGCGAAACACTTTTTGTGATCAATAAACGTTTTAACAGTCCGCGGACGCCAAGGAAAGTATACACCAAAGTTTGATTTGAAACACGAACTGGTCACGCAGTGATGATGTAGAGTGAAACTGGTATCGTGGTTACAGTTGTCGCGTTTCGGAGACTGTTTGGAGCCATATAGCGTTAAAGTGGATATGTGTGCGCAGTTATAAGTATCGCCTAAACTCACGAAACGAGAAATAACGTCTGTCAGATAGCTTTCATTTGGGGATGTCATGATGACCATACGTACCGTCGTCACATGGGTCTGACGTTACAGTCTATGGGAACGACGTCAGAGGGGTATGACGTTACATTGTATGGGGACGACGTCAGATGGGTATGACATTACAGTCTATGGGAACGACGTCAGAGGTGTATGACGTCACAGTCTATGGGAACGACGTCAGATGGGTATGAAGTTACATTGTATGGGGACGACGTCAAATGGGTATGACGTTACAGTCTATGGGAACGACGTCAGATGGGTGTGACGTTACAGTCTACGTGAACGACGTCAGAGGGATATGACGTTACATTGTATGGGTACGACGTCAGATGGTATGACGTTACAGTCTATGGGAACTACGTCAGAGGTGTATGACGTCACAGTCTATGGGAACGACGTCAGATGGGTATGAAGTTGCATTGTATGGGGACGACGTCAGATGGGTATGACGTTACATTGTATGGGAACGACGTCAGAGGGATATGACGTTACATTGTATGGGTACGACGTCAGATGGTATGACGTTACAGTCTATGGGAACGACGTCAGAGGTGTATGACGTCACAGTCTATTGGAACGACGTCAGATGGGTATGACGTTACAGTCTATGGGAACGATGTCAGAGGGATATGACGTTACATTGTATGGGGACGACGTCAGAGGGTGTGACGTTACAGTCTATGGGGACGACGTCAGACAAGTTTTACTGTGTACACGATCCTTATGATGATTATGTTTATGTGACACAAATATTGGATATGTTCATCATACTGCAGCATGACCCCGCAGCCTTGACAACGGAGGCAGCCTCCAGTGTGTCTCAGTATCAACAGTATAGAGCTAGTTGTGTTACATCAAATCCATTGCCTGTACTAAAAGTGCTGATAAAGTCTTTGTAGCTTATGGGAATAATCCAGTCGCGAATATTTCATCCCGTCAAAACCATTTGTCTTCCCGAGAGTGTTTAGTTATATGGCTGTTGATTCGTCAGTGTTTACGCAATGTTTTATCTATAATTCCTATAATGCGTATGCTATCAAGGAGAGGCAGGAGCCTGCCTGTAATAAAATAGTCTCCAAAACAACTTTGTAATGGATTTTGTGTTATCATACCTTGATCTTATATCCATTGGACACTGTGCTTGGTGTCAGATATGACACGCTAGTGTCTAACAACATGTGGACATTGTTCAGCAATAGACTTATACAGCAACTACATCCCATATGTATACTCTTATGTTATATTTGGGATTACACTTTCTTAGTAAAGTACAGATTCTAGGACTTTGGGTTGAGTCCCGTCCGGGATTAGAACCCACACCCTCAGAGACAGGCACCTAATCGCCAGCACACAAAGTCAGACGCCTAGACCGCTTAGCCACCGCGGCTTCCACAAAAATGGAAGTTGGACAACTGGTAGTCAGGACTGCGGACTTTGTGTACGACAGGCACGGGAAAGGGAAGCAATACAGAACATCATTGTACAGTAACTCTCTATATTGAAGACAAATTAACAGCGAGCTGCAATACAGACCCAAATGTTGTTTTTGTGATCTGGAGCCTATGTTTTGTTGGGAGAAAAGAAACCAAAAAAAAACCCCCAAATTACACCATTTCAATAAAGTTTCATAAAAGATATTTTTTACATATGCCCTTGACTTGAAAGAAGGTTCTGTATTGAATGTGTACATGTGTTATATGTCGTCAAATATACCACGTTTCCTGTGACAATAGATAGCTGGTGCACCGTACAGCATTGATTTTCCTCACACTGAGATTGCCACATGAGCCACACTAAACTCAATAAACAACGTTTGGAACCTACTACTGACAGGGTAATCTCACATTGTAACGTATCTTCGTTCAACACTGTTATTTATGTCACGTGATATCCATACGACGACCTCCTGTCTTCATATCGAAATCAGGGTACACCTGTACCCGATCCCATCATGCAGCCCAAGTCGTGTGCCTGGCAGGCGATCGTGGGGTCGAATCCTTCACTGTGACCCTCTGCTCCTTTGAGTCGTGTCCTAACAGCAGCCATTCATGAAACAAAATTGCTCTGCATAGTTTGACGAAGAGAAAAGCTCTGCTACATAATCTTCGGTGCCATAGAGTCTTTGATGGCTGCCAGGAGCACAACAACTCGAGGACAGTAGACACAAATACATCTCCCCCAACATCCGAATGTCCTCACTACGTCCAATCTTCATACATAAATCAGGATGAATTGAAACATTGTTCAAGCAAAGCTAATTGTTTACATATGACAGGTACAAAAGCAGTCCATGTTCTTATATTTGTTTTTGTAAAATCAGTTGGTAATTGTAACATATATTTCTCGGATTAAACCAAAAACAACACTGGATTTCCCATTTGGTGACAATTTCATTCAACGTGAGAGGGATACACAAAAACGTGAAAATCAACAATGCTGGAGATTATGGTCACCATGACTACGCCACTAATTGTCAAACAGTTCTCAAGTAATCATCGTTTGGTTGTATGAACACCACCGCGACTCCATCAGTACCTGGTGCAGCCAACTCTCGCAAGGGATAACACCTGCCAGTCTCCTCCTCACACTGGCAATCAAGTGTGGAATCAGAATCCTCGGCCATTCATCGTGAAGGTCCTGCGTCACATCCTGCAGGTCCTGCGTCACATCCAGCAGGTCCTGCGTCACATCATGCAGGTCCTGCGTCACATCCAGCAGGTTCCTGCAGGTCCTGCGTCACATCCTGCAGGTCCTGCGTCACACCTTGCAGGTCCTGCGTCACATCATGCAGGTCCTGCGTCACATCATGCAGGTCCTGAACAGCAGCCCCACACCAGGACATGGGCGCCATCTGAGAGTACAGCCGCTAGGGTCATCTGGTGCTTCGACTTCTCCATACGTTACAACGACCGTCGGTAATATGTACAACTTTCAATAACCAATGGACTCTACGCCATGTCCTCAAATTACGGATTTCACGGATCCTGCTCCTGTCTGCGCATCTCAGCAAGCAAGGGATTCCTTCTGTTGATTCTGGTGAAGACTCGGACTACCACTCTCCATTGTCTGTGCATCACTGTGGGAGAAGGGACCCATTCTGTTGGTACGCTCCATTGCTCCACCAGTTATTTAGGTGGTGCCTAAATAATGTTCATTGTACATACATTAGCACGTACGTGCGTGCGGGTGTGCGTGCGTGCGTGAGTGCACGACGGAATGCGTACGTACGTAGTTACGTACCCATGTGAAAGACGCTTTGTTAAATACACCACGGAGGTGGTCTCAAGCCAGTCGCTATCTCAACTAAACCACGGAGGTGATCACCATCTAGTCGCTCTGTCCACTACAACACGGAGCTGGCCACCATCTAGTCGCTCTGTCCACTACACCACGGATATGCTCTCCAGCCAGACGCTATGTCCACTACACCACGAAGGTGGACACCATCTAGCCGCACTGTCCACTACATCATGGAGGTGGTCACCATCTAGTCGCTCTGTCCTCAACACCATGGAGATGGTCACCAGCTAGACGTTCTGTCCACTACACCACGGAGGTGGTCTCCAGCCAGACGCTCTGTCCACTACACCACCGAGGTGGTCTCCAGGCAGATGCTCAGTCCACTACACGACGGAGGAGGCTCCATCTAGTCGCTCTGTCCACTACACCACGGAGGTGGTCTCCAACCAGACGCTCTGTCCACTACACCACGGAGGTGGTCTCCAACCAGACGCTCTGTCCACTACACCACGGAGGTGATCACCATCTAGACGCTCTGTCCACTACACCGTGGAGGTGGTCTCCATCTAGTCGCTCTGTCCACTACACCACGGATGTGGTCACCATCCAAACGCTCTGTTCACTACGCCACGGAGGTTGTCTCCAACCAGACGCTGTGTCTGTCCACTACACCACGGAGGTGGTCTCCAGCTAGACGCTCTGTCCACTACACCACGGAGGTGGTCTCCATCACCAGACGCTCTCTAGACGCTCTGTCCACTACACCACGGGAGGTGGTCTGTCCACTACACCACGGAGGTCGTCTCCAGCCAGACGCTCTGTCCACTACATCACGGAGGTGGTCTCCATCTAGTCACTCTGTCCACTACACCACTGATGTGGTCACCATCTAGACGCTCTGTCCACTACACCACGGAGGTTGTCTCCAGCCAGACGGTCTGTCCACTACACCACGGAGGTGGTCTCCATCTAGTCGCTCTGTCCACTACACCACGGAGGTGGTCTCCAACCAGAGACTCTGTCCCACTACACCACGGAGGTTGTCTCCAACCAGACGCTCTGTCTGTCCACTACACCACGGAGGTGGTCTCCAGCCAGACGCTCTGTCCACTACACCACGGAGGTGGTCACCATCTAGTCGCTCTGTCCACTACACCACGGAGGTGGTCACCATCTAGTCGCTCTGTCCACTACACCACGGAGGTGGTCTCCATCTAGTCGCTCTGTCCACTACACCACGGAGGTGGTCTCCATCTAGTCGCTCTGTCCACTACACCACGGAGGTGGTATCAAACCAGACGCTCTGTCTGTCCACTACACCACGGAGGTGGTCTCCAACCAGACGCTCTGTCTGTCCACTATACCTCGGAGGTTGTCTCCAGCCAGACGGTCTGTCCACTACACCACGGAGGTGGTCTCCATCTAGTCGCTCTGTCCACTACACCACCGAGGTGGTCTCCAACCAGAGACTCTGTCTGTCCACTACACCACGGAGGTGGTCTCCAACCAGAGACCCGTCTGTCCACTACACCACGGAGGTGGTCTCCAGCCAGACGCTCTGTCTGTCCACTACACCACGGAGGTTGTCTCCAACCAGACTCTCTGCCTGTCGACTATACCACGGAGGTGGTCACCATCTAGTCGCTCTGTCCACTACACCACGGAGGTGGTCTCCAACCAGACGCTCTGTCTGTCCACTACACCTCGGAGGTTGTCTCCAGCCAGACGGTCTGTCCACTACACCACGGAGGTGGTCTCCATCTAGTCGCTCTGTCCACTACACTACTGAGGTGGTCTCCAACCAGACGCTCTGTCTGTCCACTACACCTAGGAGGTGGTCTCCAGCCAGACGCTCTGTCCACTACACCACGGAGGTGGTTTCCAACCAGACGCTCTGTCTGTCCACTACACAACGGAGGTGGTCTCCAGCCAGACGGTCTGTCCACTACACCGTGGAGGTGGTCCCAAACCAGACGTTCTGTCCAGTACACCACGGAGGTTGTCACCATCTAGACGCTCTGTCCACTACACCACGGAGATGGTCTCCATCTAGACGCTCTGTCCACTACACCACGTGGAGGTGGTCTCCAGCCAGTCGCTTTTGTCCACTACACCACGGAGGTGGTCTCCAGCTAGACGCCATGCCCACTACACCACGGAGTTGGTTAAGGGCAGATACTCCAGACTTGCCATGTAGAGATATTATGAGCGCCTCTGACACTCTGTTACTGATCTCCCTTTGATCGCGAGACAGTCACCATGGCGTTATTTTCGTGTTTGCTTCAGTTTTAACCACTGTTGCTGTACGTATAGCGAGGGCCTCGGTACGTTACGTCGACTGATGCGCTTCGTTTACTCAACGGAAGCTTTGTTAATTGTTTGATCGGCTTTCTAGAAGTTGGTGAGTCAGTTATAAAGCATACGACTGCATGGATAACAACGTCTTGTTTACTGCACAGTATGGGTGTAGATTCTTATACTGTTTTCTAGCTCCTTTCACCACCGTACGGACGCTTCAGACGCAACCCCTGTTCCAGAAAACACGGCCGCGTACCTGACGGAGCAGCCGGGAAGGCTGAAGAAATCATAGAGTGGAGTGAGTGAGTGAATTCCTTTTACCGCCATGTTAACGTTTCAGACGCTACGCCAAGTCCCTCTGAGGAAATTTCAGTGTGTCGTTGATTACATTGTACAACATTAGTATCCCGTGTGATACTGATTACATTGTACAACATTAGTATCCCGTGTGATACTGATTACATTGTACAACATAAGTATCCCGTGTGATACTGATTACATTGTACAACATTAGTATCCCGTGTGATACTGATTACATTGTACAACATTAGTATCCCGTGTGATACTGATTACATTGTACAACATTAGTATCCCGTGTGATACTGATTACATTGTACAACATTAGTATCCCGTGTGATACTGATTACATTGTACAACATTAGCATCCATTAGTGTGTGATACTGATTACATTGTACAACATTAGTATCCCGTGTGATACTGATTACATTGTACAACATTAGTATCCCGTGTGATACTGATTACATTGTACAACATTAGTATCCCGTGATACTGATTACATTGTACAACATTAGTATCCCGTGTGATACTGATTACATTGTACAACATTAGTATCCCGTGTGATACTGATTACATTGTACAACATTAGTATCCCGTGTGATACTGATTACATTGTACAACATTAGTATCCCGTGTGATACTGATTACATTGTACAACATTAGTATCCCGTGATACTGATTACATTGTACAACATTAGTATCCCGTGTGATACTGATTACATTGTACAACATTAGTATCCCGTGTGACTGATTACATTGTACAACATTACTGTATTATAGTATTCCGTGATTGATTTATCCCGTACATTGTACAACATTAGTATCCCGTGTGATACTGATTACATTGTACAACAACATTAGTATCCCGTGTGATACTGATTACATTGTACAACATTAGTATTCCGTGTGATACTGATTACATTGTACAACATTAGTATCCCGTGTGATACTGATTACATTGTACAACATTAGTATCCGTGTGATACTGACATTACATTGTACAACATTAGTATCCCGTGTGATACTGATTACATTGTACAACATTAGTATCCCGTGTGATACTGATTACATTGTACAACATTAGTATCCCGTGTGATACTGATTACATTGATTAACATTACCGTGTGATACTGGTTACATTGTACAACATTAGTATCCCGTGTGATACTGATTACATTGTACAACATTAGTATCCCGTGTGATACTGATTACATTGTACAACATTAGTATCCCGTGTGATACTGATTACATTGTACAACATTAGTATCCCGTGTGATACTGATTACATTGTACAACATTAGTATCCCGTGATACTGATTACATTGTACAACATTAGTATCCGTGTGATACTGATTACTGATTAGTATCCCGTGTGATACTGATTACATTGTACAACATTAGTATCCCGTGTGATACTGATTACATTGTACAACATTAGTATCCCGTGTGATACTGATTACATTGTACAACATTAGTATTCCGTGTGATACTGATTACATTGTACAACATTAGTATCCCGTGTGATACTGATTACATTGTACAACATTAGTATCCCGTGTGATACTGATTACATTGTACAACATTAGTATCCCGTGTGATACTGATTACATTGTACAACATTAGTATCCCGTGTGATACTGATTACATTGTACAACATTAGTATCCCGTGTGATACTGATTACATTGCACAACATTAGTATCCCGTGTGATATTACATTGTGATTAGTATCCCGTGATACTATTACATTGTACAACATTAGTATCCCGTGTGATACTGATTACATTGTACAACATTAGTATCCCGTGTGATACTGATTACATTGTACAACATTAGTATCCCGTGTGATACTGATTACATTGTACAACATTAGTATCCCGTGTGATACTGATTACATTGTACAACATTAGTATCCCCCGTGATACTGATTACATTGTACAACATTAGTATCCCGTGTGATACTGATTACATTGCACAACATTAGTATCCCGTGTGATACTGATTACATTGTACAACATTAGTATCCCGTGTGATACTGATTACATTGTACAACATAAGTATCCCGTGTGATACTGATTAAATTGAAGTACATTAGTACCTAGAGTGATGCTAATTATATTGTACAACCTTAGAATCTAGTGTGACGTTAATTATATTGTACAACCTTAGAATCTAGTGTGACGCTAATTATATTGTACAACCTTAGAATCTAGTGTGACGCTAATTATACCGTACAACAATAGAATCTAGTGTGACGCTAATTATATCGTACAGCTTAAGTATTTAGTGTGACGCTAATTTTGTCGTTAGTATCATGCCAGTGTGATGCTGGTTGTATCGTACAACATTAGCTCAATAAATGGCGCTGTCGATGTGCTTCCTCATGAACAGCTGATGGCAATTGTGTCGCTGGTCATGTGTGGGACATATAGTTTTACAGTGTGGGACATTAGGTGTCAGTAATAGCGGACTGTGATTTCCATTGGGTTCAAGACTTAGGTTCAAGATTACAGATGAAAATAAACTGGCGAGTTTAAGAAATGCTTAATGATTGAATGTCCCGTGCAATGGGAAAGTGAGTACAATTGTATAACTGCAGCATCACGGTGTGAAACAATATAACCGATTGTTGTACTCCGGGCGAGTATGTCGGTATTGTATTAGTTCTTGCAATCGCAGCCTTACACAGAAATATGCTGTTCTCAGTAGTAGATATAAGATTTCACAAATACCCGGTTTTGTGTGGAACAGAGGTCGTTATGGTGTCAGGTGCCGGTAGATTCTGTGCCATGCACTTGTGTCATCCCCTACCGAGCGGTCCCAGGGGGGTGGACCGGGTAGACCCCTTACCACACTAGGACAGAGGAACACTACACATCCAGGATATCATCATCGTGTATATGATGATATCCTGATGGATACACTGTAAAGATACACTATAAGAATACACGGTGATGAGCGCTTCAGGCAGAGTATTCACTGAGCATTCTTATAGCGTATCTTTAAAGTGTATCCATCCGTGATATCATCATTGTGCATTCTTATGGCGTATCTTTACAGTGTGTCCATCCAGGATATCATCACTGAGCATTCTTATAGCGTTATAATCTTTACAGTGTATCCATCCAGGATATCATCACTGTGCATTCTTATAGTGTATCCCAATAGCGCATGATACCAGCAAACCCTAACAATATATCTTTACATGTCATCTTTACAGTGTGTCCTTACAATGTATCTGTGCAGTGTATCTTTACAATATACCCATCCAATATGTCCATGTTTAGTTTTCATAATGAATGTGATAATTTATGTCTTCGCTGAAGGTTCCGTTCGGGAAACATGTAGAGGGTTACACAGGGAGATACATATACAGTTGTCGACTATCCGTGTGTAACTATTGATACATATAGAGGGTTACACAGGGAGATACATATACAGTTGTCGACTATCCGTGTGTAACTATTGATACATATAGAGGGTTACACAGGGAGATACATATACAGTTGTCGACTATCCGTGTGTAACTATTGATACATATAGAGGGTTACACAGGGAGATACATATACAGTTGTCGACTATCCGTGTGTAACTATTGATGCATGTAGAGGGTTACACAGGGAGATACATATACAGTTGTCGACTATCCGTGTGTAACTATTGATACATATAGAGGGTTACACAGGGAGATACATATACAGTTGTCCACTATCCGTGTGTGACTATTGACACATGTAGAGGGTTACACAGGGAGATACATATACAGTTGTCCACTATCCGTGTGTAACTATTGATACATATAGAGGGTTACACAGGGAGATACATATACAGCTGTCGACTATTCGTGTGTGACTATTGATACATGTAGAGGGTTTCTCAGGGACATACATATACAGTTGTCCACTATCCGTGTGTAACTATTGCTACACATAGAGTGTTACACAGGGTGATACATATACAGTTGTCGACTATCCGTGTGTAACTATTGATACATATAGAGGGTTACATAGGGAGATACATATACAGTTGTCGACTATCCGTGTGTAACTATTGATACATAAAGAGGGTTACACAGGGAGATACATATACAGTTGTCGACTATCCGTGTGTAACTATTGATACATATAGAGGGTTACACAGGGAGATACATATACAGTTGTCGACTATCCGTGTGTGACTATTGATACATATAGAGGGTTACACAGGGAGATACATATACAGTTGTCGACTATCCGTGTGTAACTATTGATACATACACAGGGTTACACAGGGAGATACATATACAATTGTCCACTATCAGTGTGTGACTATTGATACATGTAGAGGGTTACACAGGGAGATACATATACAGTTGTCCACTATCCGTGTGTAACTATTGATACATATAGAGGCTTACACAGGGAGATACATATACAGTTGTCCACTATCCGTGTGTAACTATTGATACATATAGAGGGTTACACAGGGAGATACATATACAGTTGTCCACTATCCGTGTGTAACTATTGATACATATAGAGGGTTACACAGGGAGATACATATACAGTTGTCCACTATCCGTGTGTAACTATTGATACATATAGAGGGTTACACAGGGAGATACATATACAGTTGTCGACTATCCGTGTGTAACTATTGATACATGTAGAGGGTTACACAGGGAGATACATATACAGTTGTCGACTATCCGTGTGTAGCTATTGATACATATAGAGGGTTACACAGGGAGATACATATACAGTTGTCTACTATCCGTGTGTAACTATTGATACATATAGAGAGTTACACAGGGAGATACATATACAGTTGTCCACTATCCGTGTGTAACTATTGATACATATAGAGGGTTACACAGGGAGATACATATACAGTTGTCCACTATCCGTGTGTGACTATTGATACATGTAGAGGGTTACACAGGGAGATACATATACAGTTGTCGACTATCCGTGTGTAACTATTGATACATATAGAGGGTTACACAGGGAGATACATATACAGTTGTCCACTATCCGTGTGTAACTATTGATACATATAGAGGGTTACACAGGGAGATACATATACAGTTGTCCACTATCCGTGTGTAACTATTGATACATGTAGAGGGTTACACAGGGAGATACATATACAGTTGTCCACTATCCGTGTGTAACTATTGATACATATAGAGGGTTACACAGGGAGATACATATACAGTTGTCCACTATCCGTGTGTGACTATTGATACATGTAGAGGGTTACACAGGGAGATACATATACAGTTGTCGACTATCCGTGTGTAACTATTGATACATATAGAGGGTTACACAGGGAGATACATATACAGTTGTCGACTATCCGTGTGTAACTATTGATACATGTAGAGGGTTACACAGGGAGATACATACAGTTGTCACTATCCGTGTGTGACTATTGATACAGTAGAGGGTTACACAGGAGATACATATACAGTTGTCCACTATCCGTGTGTAACTATTGATACATATAGAGGGTTACACAGGGAGATACATATACAGTTGTCGACTATCCGTGTGTAACTATTGATACATATACAGGGTTACACAGGGAGATACATATACAGTTGTCGACTATCCGTGTGTAACTATTGATACATATAGAGTGTTACACAGGGAGATACATATACAGTTGTCGACTATCCGTGTGTAACTATTCATACATATACAGGGTTACACAGGGAGATACATATACAGTTGTCGACTATCCGTGTGTAACTATTGATACATATACAGGGTTACACAGGGAGATACATATACAGTTGTCCACTATCATTGTGTGACTATTGATACATATAGAGGGTTACACAGAGAGATACATATACAGTTGTCGACTATCCGTGTGTAACTATTGATACATATAGAGGGTTACACAGGGAGATACATATACAGTTGTCCACTATCCGTGTGTGACTATTGACACATGTAGAGGGTTACACAGGGAGATACATATACAGTTGTCCACTATCCGTGTGTAACTATTGATACATATAGAGGGTTACACAGGGAGATACATATACAGTTGTCCACTATCCGAGTGTAACTATTGATACATTTAGAGGGTTACACAGAGAGATACATATAGAGTTGTCCACTATCCGAGTGTAACTATTGATACATATAGAAGGTTACACAGGGAGATACATATACAGTTGTCGACTATCCGTGTGTAACTATTGATACATATATAGGGCTACACAGGGAGATACATATACAGTTGTCGACTATCCGTGTGTAACTATTGATACATATAGAGGGTTACACAGGGAGATACATATACAGTAGTCGACTATCCGTGTGTAACTATTGATACATATAGAGGGTTACACAGGGAGATACATATACAGTTGTCCACTATCCGTGTGTTACTATTGATACATATAGAGGGTTACACAGGGAGATACATATACAGTTGTCGACTATCCGTGTGTAACTATTGATACATATACAGGGTTACACAGGGAGATACATATACAGTTGTACACTATCCGTGTGTGACTATTGATACATATAGAGGGTTACACAGAGAGGTACATATACAGTTGTGGACTATCCGTGTGTAACTATTGATACATATAGAGGGTTACACAGGGAGATACATATACAGTTCTCCACTTTCCGTGTGTAACTATTGATACATATAGAGGGTTACACAGGGAGATACATATACAGTTGTACACTATCCGTGTGTAACTATTGATACATATAGAGGGTTACACAGGGAGATACATATACAGTTGTCGACTATCCGTGTGTAACTATTGATACATATAGAGGGCTACACAGGGAGATACATATACAGTTGTCGACTATCCGTGTGTAACTATTGATACATATAGTGGGTTACACAGGGAGATACATATACAGTTGTACACTATCCGTGTGTGACTATTGATACATATAGAGGGTTACACAGGGAGATACATATACAGTTGTCCACTATCCGTGTGTAACTATTGATACATATAGAGGGTTACACAGGGAGATACATATACAGTTGTCCACTATCCGTGTGTAACTATTGATACATATAGAGGGTTACACAGGGAGATACATATACAGTTGTCCACTATCCGTGTGTGACTATTGACACATGTAGAGGGTTACACAGGGAGATACATATACAGTTGTCCACTATCCGTGTGTAACTATTGATACATATAGAGTGTTACACAGAGAGATACATATACAGTTGTCCACTATCCGTGTGTAACTATTGATACATATAGAGAGTTACACAGGGAGATACATATACAGTTGTCCACTATCAGTGTGTAACTATTGATACATATAGAGGGTTACACAGGGAGATACATATAGAAGGTTACACATGGAGATACATATACAGTTGTCGACTATCCGTGTGTAACTATTGATACATATAGAGGGTTACACAGGGAGATACATATACAGTTGTCCACTATCCGTGTGTAACTATTGATACATATAGAGTGTTACACAGAGAGATACATATACAGTTGTCCACTATCCGTGTGTAACTATTGATACATATAGAGAGTTACACAGGGAGATACATATATAGTTGTCCACTATCAGTGTGTAACTAATGATACATATAGAGGGTTACACAGGGAGATACATATAGAAGGTTACACATGGAGATACATATACAGTTGTCGACTATCCGTGTGTAACTATTGATACATATAGAGGGTTACACAGGGAGATACATATACAGTTGTCCACTATCCGTGTGTAACTATTGATACATATAGAGTGTTACACAGAGATACATATACAGTTGTCCACTATCCGTGTGTAACTATTGATACATATAGAGAGTTACACAGGGAGATACATATACAGTTGTCCACTATCCGTGTGTAACTATTGATACATATAGAGGGTTACACAGGGAGATACATATAGAAGGTTACACATGGAGATACATATACAGTTGTCCACTATCCGTGTGTTACTATTGATACATATAGAGGGTTACACAGGGAGATACATATACAGTTGTCCACTATCCGTGTGTAACTATTGATACATGTAGAGGGCTACACAGGGAGATACATATACAGTTGTCGACTATCCGTGTGTAACTATTGATACATATAGAGGGTTACACACGGAGATACATATACAGTTGTCCACTATCCGTGTGTGACTATTGATACATATAGAGGGTTACACAGGGAGATACATATACAGTTGTCCACTATCCGTGTGTAACTATTGATACATTTAGAGGGTTACACAGAGAGATACATATACAGTTGTCCACTATCGGTGTGTAACTATTGATACATATAGAGGGTTACACAGGGGAGATACATATACAGTTGTCCACTATCGGTGTGTAACTATTGATACATATAGAGGGTTACACAGGAGATACATATACAGTTGTCCACTATCCGTGTGTAACTATTGATACATATAGAGGGTTACTCAGGAGATACATATACAGTTGTCGACTATCAGTGTGTAACTATTGATACATATAGAGTGTTACACAGAGATACATATACAGTTGTCGACTATCCGTGTGTAACTATTGATACATATAGAGTGTTACACAGAGAGATACATATACAGTTGTCCACTATCCGTGTGTAACTATTGATACATATAGAGAGTTACACAGGGAGATACATATACAGTTGACCACTATCAGTGTGTAACTATTGATACATATAGGGGTTACACAGGAGATACATATAGAAGGTTACACATGGAGATACATATACAGTTGTCGACTATCCGTGTGTAACTATTGATACATATAGAGGGTTACACAGGGAGATACATATACAGTTGTCCACTATCCGTGTGTAACTATTGATACATATAGAGTGTTACACAGAGAGATACATATACAGTTGTCCACTATCCGTGTGTAACTATTGATACATATAGAGAGTTACACAGGGAGATACATATACAGTTGTCCACTATCAGTGTGTAACTATTGATACATATAGAGGGTTACACAGGGAGATACATATAGAAGGTTACACATGGAGATACATATACAGTTGTCGACTATCCGTGTGTAACTATTGATACATATAGAGGGTTACACAGGGAGATACATATACAGTTGTCCACTATCCGTGTGTAACTATTGATACATATAGAGTGTTACACAGAGAGATACATATACAGTTGTCCACTATCCGGGTGTAACTATTGATACATATAGAGAGTTACACAGGGAGATACATATACAGTTGTCCACTATCCGTGTGTAACTATTGATACATATAGAGGGTTACACAGGTAGATACATATAGAAGGTTACACATGGAGATACATATACAGTTGTCCACTATCCGTGTGTAACTATTGATACATATAGAGGGTTACACAGGGAGATACATATACAGTTGTCCACTATCCGTGTGTAACTATTGATACATATACAGGGTTACTCAGGGAGATACATATACAGTTGTCGACTATCCGTGTGTAACTATTGATACATATAGAGTGTTACACAGGGAGATACATATACAGTTGTCGACTATCCGTGTGTAACTATTGATACATATAGAGTGTTACACAGAGAGATACATATACAGTTGTCCACTATCCGTGTGTAACTATTGATACATATAGAGAGTTACACAGGGAGATACATATACAGTTGTCAACTCTCAGTGTGTAGCTATTGATACATATAGAGGGTTACACAGGGAGATACATATAGAAGGTTACACATGGAGATACATATACAGTTGTCCACTATCCGTGTGTAACTATTGATACATATAGAGAGTTACACAGGGAGATACATATACAGTTGTACACTATCCGTGTGTGACTATTGATACATATAGAGGGTTACACAGGGAGATACATATACAGTTGTCCACTATCCGTGTGTAACTATTGATACATTTAGAGGGTTACACAGAGAGATACATATACAGTTGTCCACTATCGACGTGTAACTATTGATACATATAGAGGGTTACACAGGGAGATACATATACAGTTGTCCACTATCGGTGTGTAACTATTGATACATATAGAGGGTTACACAGGAGATACATATACAGTTGTCCACTATCCGTGTGTAACTATTGATACATATAGAGGGTTACTCAGGGAGATACATATACAGTTGTCGACTATCCGTGTGTAACTATTGATACATATAGAGTGTTACACAGAGAGATACATATACAGTTGTCCACTATCCGTGTAACTATTGATACATATAGAGTGTTACACAGAGAGATACATATACAGTTGTCCACTATCCGTGTGTAACTATTGATACATATAGAGAGTTACACAGGGAGATACATATACAGTTGTCCACTATCAGTGTGTAACTATTGATACATATAGAGGTTACACAGGGAGATACATATAGAAGGTTACACATGGAGATACATATACAGTTGTCGACTATCCGTGTATAACTATTGATACATATAGAGGGTTACACAGGGAGATACATATACAGTTGTCCACTATCCGTGTGTGACTATTGATACATATAGAGGGTTACACAGGGAGATACATATACAGTTGTCCACTATCCGTGTGTAACTATTGATACATATAGAGGGTTACACAGGTAGATACATATAGAAGGTTACACATGGAGATACATATACAGTTGTCCACTATCCGTGTGTAACTATTGATACATATACAGGGTTACTCAGGGAGATACATATACAGTTGTCGACTATCCGTGTGTAACTATTGATACATATAGAGTGTTACACAGGGAGATACATATACAGTTGTCGACTATCCGTGTGTAACTATTGATACATATAGAGTGTTACACAGAGAGATACATATACAGTTGTCCACTATCCGTGTGTAACTATTGATACATATAGAGAGTTACACAGGGAGATACATATACAGTTGTCAACTCTCAGTGTGTAGCTATTGATACATATAGAGGGTTACACAGGGAGATACATATAGAAGGTTACACATGGAGATACATATACAGTTGTCCACTATCCGTGTGTAACTATTGATACATATAGAGAGTTACACAGGGAGATACATATACAGTTGTCCACTATCCGTGTGTAACTATTGATACATATAGAGGGTTACACAGGGAGATACATATACAGTTGTACACTATCCGTGTGTGACTATTGATACATATAGAGGGTTACACAGGGAGATACATATACAGTTGTCCACTATCCGTGTGTAACTATTGATACATTTAGAGGGTTACACAGAGAGATACATATACAGTTGTCCACTATCGGTGTGTAACTATTGATACATATAGAGGGTTACACAGGGAGATACATATACAGTTGTCCACTATCGGTGTGTAACTATTGATACATATAGAGGGTTACACAGGGAGATACATATACAGTTGTCCACTATCCGTGTGTAACTATTGATACATATAGAGGGTTACTCAGGGAGATACATATACAGTTGTCGACTATCCGTGTGTAACTATTGATACATATAGAGTGTTACACAGAGAGATACATATACAGTTGTCCACTATCCGTGTGTAACTATTGATACATATAGAGTGTTACACAGAGAGATACATATACAGTTGTCCACTATCCGTGTGTAACTATTGATACATATAGAGAGTTACACAGGGAGATACATATACAGTTGTCCACTATCAGTGTGTAACTATTGATACATATAGAGGGTTACACAGGGAGATACATATAGAAGGTTACACATGGAGATACATATACAGTTGTCGACTATCCGTGTGTAACTATTGATACATATAGAGGGTTACACAGGGAGATACATATACAGTTGTCCACTATCCGTGTGTAACTATTGATACATATAGAGTGTTACACAGAGAGATACATATACAGTTGTCCACTATCCGTGTGTAACTATTGATACATATAGAGAGTTACACAGGGAGATACATATACAGTTGTCCACTATCAGTGTGTAACTATTGATACATATAGAGGGTTACACAGGGAGATACATATAGAAGGTTACACATGGAGATACATATACAATTGTCGACTATCCGTGTGTAACTATTGATACATATAGAGGGTTACACAGGGAGATACATATACAGTTGTCCACTATCCGTGTGTAACTATTGATACATATAGAGTGTTACACAGAGAGATACATATACAGTTGTCCACTATCCGTGTGTAACTATTGATACATATAGAGAGTTACACAGGGAGATACATATACAGTTGTCCACTATCCGTGTGTAACTATTGATACATATAGAGGGTTACACAGGGAGATACATATAGAAGGTTACACATGGAGATACATATACAGTTGTCCACTATCTGTGTGTTACTATTGATACATATAGAGGGTTACACAGGGAGATACATATACAGTTGTCGACTATCCGTGTGTAACTATTGATACATGTTGAGGGTTACACAGGGAGATACATATACAGTTGTACACTATCCGTTTGTGACTATTGATACATATAGAGTGTTACACAGAGAGATACATATACAGTTGTGGACTATCCGTGTGTAACTATTGATACATATAGAGGGTTACACACAGAGATACATATACAGTTGTCCACTTTCCGTGTGTAACTATTGATACATATAGAGGGTTACACAGGGAGATACATATACAGTTGTACACTATCCGTGTGTAACTATTGATACATGTAGAGGGCTACACAGGGAGATACATATACAGTTGTCGACTATCCGCGTGTAACTATTGATACATATAGAGGGTTACACAGGGAGATACATATACAGTTGTACACTATCCGTGTGTGACTATTGATACATATAGAGGGTTACACAGGGAGATACATATAGAGGGTTACACAGGGAGATACATATAGAGGGTTACACAGGGAGATACATATACAGTTGTCCACTATCCGTGTGTAACTATTGATACATTTAGAGGGTTACACAGAGAGATACATATACAGTTGTCCACTATCCGTGTGTAACTATTGATACATATAGAGGGTTACACAGGGAGATACATATACAGTTGTCCACTATCCGTGTGTAACTATTGATACATGTAGAGGGTTACACAGGAAGATACATATACAGTTGTCGACTATCCGTGTGTAACTATTGAAACATGTAGTGGGTTACACAGGGAGATACATATACAGTTGTCCACTATCCGTGTGTAACTATTGATACATATAGAGGGTTACACAGAGAGATGCATATACAGTTGTCCACTATCCGTGTGTAACTATTGATACATAAAGAGGGTTACACAGGGAGATACATATACAGTTGTCCACTATCCGTGTGTAACTATTGATACATATAGAGGGTTACACAGGAAGATACATATACAGTTGTCCACTATCCGTGTGTAACTATTGATACATATAGAGGGTTACACAGGGAGATACATATACAGTTGTCCACTATCCATGTGTAACTATTGATACATATAGAGGGTTACACAGGGATATACATATACAGTTGTCCACTATCCGTGTGTAACTATTGATACATATAGAGGGTTACACAGGAAGATGCATATACAGTTGTCCACTATCCGTGTGTAACTATTGATTCATGTAGAGGGTTACACTGGGAGATACATATACAGTTGTCCACTATCCGTGTGTAACTATTGATACATATAGAGGGTTACACAGAGAGATGCATATACAGTTGTCCACTATCCGTGTGTAACTATTGATACATGTAGAGGGTTACACAGGAAGATACATATACAGTTGTCCACTATCCGTGTGTAACTATTGATACATGTAGAGGGTTACACAGGGAGATACATATACAGTTGTCCACTATCCGTGTGTAACTATTGATACATGTAGAGGGTTACACAGGGAGATACATATACAGTTGTCCACTATCCGTGTGTAACTATTGATACATGTAGAGTGTTACACAGGGAGATACATATACAGTTGTCCACTATCGGTGTGTAACTATTGATACATATAGAGGGTTACACAGGGAGATACATATACAGTTGTCCACTATCCGTGTGTAACTATTGATACATACACAGGGTTACACAGGGAGATACATATACAGTTGTCTACTATCCGTGTGTAACTATTGATACATATAGAGTGTTACACAGGGAGATACATATACAGTTGTCCACTATCCGTGTGTAACTATTGATACATATAGAGGGTTACACAGGGAGATACATATACAGTTGTCCACTATCCGTGTGTAACTATTGATACATATAGAGTGTTACACAGGGAGATACATATACAGTTGTCCACTATCCGTGTGTAACGAAATTCATACATATAAAGGGTTACACAGGGAGATACATATTCAGATGTCCACTATCCGTGTGTGACTATTGAATATTGTAGAAACCGCATTAGCTCATCTCTTGCTGGAATGTGTGTCTCGGTATTAAATTTCCAATCCCGACAAACCCTGTTTTTTATAGACACAATCACAGCAGAAAGTATCATGTAGCGCCAGCTGCTTGTCTCGGCTAATATTCATGCCGTAACTGTCATGTACAAGGATAAAACCTCAGTACTACAGAACAGCCTCGATGTTCTGACACACCGACAAAATAACTTTAGTGCTAGGATGATGTGGGGAGGGACATTTACGTCATTGAAACTATACCACATCGCCAACTGTAACACCTCCAAAAACAGTATAGATCTAAACACATGACACGCACCTGTAATTATCTAAGCCGTTGTGTAGGGTGAAGTGAAGATAGTGGGTGGGGTCAGCTGTTGTGTAGGATGAAGTGGAGATAGTGGGCGGGGTCAGCTGTTGTGCAGGATGGAGTGGAGATAGTGGGTGGGGGTCAGCTGTTGTGTAGGATGGAGTGGAGATAGTGGGTGGGGGTCAGCTGTTGTGTAGGATGGGGTGGAGATAGTGGGTGGGGGTCAGCTGTTGTGTAGGACGGAGTGGGAGATAGTGGGTGGGGGTCAGCTGTTGTATAGGATGGAGTGGAGATAGTGGGTGGGGGTCAGCTGTTGTGTAGGAAGGAGTGGAGATAGTGGGTGGGGGTCAGCTGTTGTGTAGGATGGAGTGGAGATAGTGGGTGGGGGGTTAGCTGTTGTGTAGGACGGAGTGGAGATAGTGGGTGGGGGGGTGTCAGCTGTTGTGTAGGACGGAGTGGAGATAGTGGGTGGGGGTCAGCTGTTGTGTAGGACGGAGTGGAGATAGTGGGTGGGGGTCAGCTGTTGTGTAGGATGGAGTGGAGATAGTGGGTGGGGGTTAGCTGTTGTGTAGGACGGAGTGGAGATAGTGGGTGGGGGTCAGCTGTTGTGTAGGACGGAGTGGAGATAGTGGGTGGGGGTCAGCTGTTGTGTAGGACGGAGTGGAGATAGTGGGCGAGGGTCAGCTGTTGTGTAGGATGGGGTGGAGATAGTTGCTGCACACTCTCACATTGACTGATAATTAATAACGGACTTGTAAACGCCCAAAGAAGATGCTTCAAGTAATACATAACAAAAAAGTAGAGACACCTGTTTTGTGTGAGTGAAACAGATTCTAATTCATATGGGATATACGAGAACGTGGGGAGCATCGTAAGTGACCGCGCACGCGTGACCAGTCATAGCATACATGTAGTTACAGACAGCAGTCGAGGTCAATGCCGTGCTGACTAACTAGGACTTACAGTACGACGAATCTAGAATACTGAAGCTCTAGATTACTGGATTCAGGTGCAGCTCAGGTGCACAACTTCTCCAGCCCGCACCTCCCCCTCCCAGCCCCAGCCTGCCCCTCCAAGCCCGCACCTCCCCTCCCAGCCCCAGCCTGCCCCTCCCAGCCCAACCCCACCCACCCCACCCCACCCCACCCCAGTATAAGCAAGGGTTGTACATGTTCTGGAGCAGGTTAAAGCAGAATACAATACATCGGTAAATCACGTTCCAAGTAGACTCATTTACCTGCCGTCGTTGAGTGAAGGGTGAGATATACAGCCCAGCCCGGCACCTGGCACACCGGCACATTGTACCCGGGGTATCATCTATCATCTACTTACCGTCACTGAGAGCCAGATTACCACGTGAAATGGAAGACACCATTACAAGTACAGACTGAAGGGTAAAATGATTTTTTAATCTTAATTTGTGTCACGGCCATTCACAACATCCTGGAACTTGATAGGTCGCCATGAAGGATAAAGTGACATAAAGTTTCGTTTAAAGTTAGGTGATGTTAAAACACGATTTATACCTCTGTATACAGCACTCTTCATATTCAGTTGAACACTTTAACCTACCTATAATCTTTATTTCATGATATTTCAAAAACTGAAATCCACACATGTTCCGGGAGAACTGCATATATTCTTTAAAGAACGATAACTCCTAACAAGCAAATTTGTAACTCGGACTTGCGATAAGAATATCAGAAGCGATGTTTCAGTCTGAGTGAGTGAATGAGTTAATATTTACCGCCACATCGGCAATATCTCAGCCACACCGTGATAGCAAAAAGTTATGTACTAAGAATAAATATATTTATACTTATTTAAAAAGCTGTCAGCGAAGGACAGTATAACGACTAGATTATCACAAATCAAGTACAACTAGTTTGAGTTCAGTATAGAATACAATGCAATATAAAATCGGGCAACTGAATGTACATACTAGGGACCATTGGGACTTAAAGTGCTTTTAGTCTATTCCTGGAGCTGGAACACATGTATCCTTGTCCTCGATTCACCTTCAAACCCAGCCAGGAACCTGTTAAAAAACAAAACTTCTATGTGAAAGATCAAAACTGACCCCGAGGTTTTCATCCAACTTATAGACCGACCGAAGATATACTTTAGATATAATTATTTTAATATTTGGTATTTACTGTTGAAAGCAAATGGGAGCAACTAGCAGCCGATACCTGGCAGCGCTATGCACGTGCTCTGTACGCGCTACCCGTGTCCTGCACGAGTGTTACACGCACTACGCGTCTTCTGAGGATCACATGGTTCATACTGACAAACAATCTCATTCCTCATAGTGATTCTTTGTAGCCTAGTAGATAAAACCGCCAAGGTACTAAGCAGGTGGTTCCAGGATCGAAACCAGGCATCGGCACAATGTCATGGAAGTTTTCAATAATGTGATATTAGACGATTATATTGAGTAATAGCAACACAAAGTTATATCAATCTTCAAAAAAGTGCACTAATTCAAAGTCAAGAGGCTATTCCTCAGAAAATCCCGGGGCTGCGGGCAATTCTGTAGAAAATTCCGGGATTTCTTGAAGAATGCCCGCGAAACTGCCTGTGGAGGTTTACTTGGTGAAGGGAGAACCTGGCGAGACAATAGAGTGACGTCACTGGAGGTTTATAATATACTACCTATCAAAAGCTTAGACTCACTAGTGTAAATGTAGCCACTTACTTCAGTCAACTGTTCTAAACTAGATTTTGCAAAATATTCCATACTGTTTAAAGGTACTGTTTACACATGAACTGATGTATTGTAAATTCGTAATGTTGAAAAGATTATTGTCATAAGTTCAATAAATGATGAAAATCAGTGAAAATTGCCGAATTCTTCACAAAACCTTTCACCAAAACGCAGCTGTTCACATGCACAGTATTTGCACATGCTTTTCAGCAATTTGATGCATGATCCTCGTGCAATTCATCTACATAAGGTTTGCAGTTGGTTCCCCTAAGTTAGTTGAGAAATCAATCTTCGATGTAACCATATATATACATAACATATAGTGAGTGCTTTAAGTGAGTCTAAACTTTTGGTTGGTAGTATATTTAGTCCAGCTGACTCTGACACACAAGTGTTTTCTGTTTAATGTTTTCCTGTATTGTCCACGTTCATGTCGCATGTAGATTCTGGCGTCACTCTTCATAGAAACATGACGCCCCCTTATCGTCCATTGCTTGTGTAGCTTACGTTGGAGTAGTCAATGACTGTGAAACGTCCTCTGCAGGCACTGGGATACACAAGCTTACCCGAAGTAAATCATTATGTATTTCAAGAACCAATGTTCCGAAAATAAATGTCAAACCATAACAGTATCACCTGCCTCAGTCGCCAAACTTGGATGTTTATTTACCGCAGTCAGTGACCCAATCCCTATTGTCGCCTTTTACGACAAACATGAGTTGCTAAAGACAAATTCTTACCCAGACCTTCAGGTGTTCGGGCTCACTGGGGCTCATTTCAGTTCAAATGAAATAATCTGTTTCTCCCCAAAGTACCTACTTTCAGAGATTAAAGGAGAATACTACCGAAGTGAGTCAGTGGCCGACTTGTACCATTATATAGTTCCTGCAATGGATTGTGACCAGCATGTGAGTGTGTATGTTACGGGTATACACATAACATGCTAACCTTTTCCCGAAAACAACCGTTACCATGGATATTTCACACCAATTCATATATAAGCCGAATCCCACAATAGCTAATGCTATTAGCCGAGATTACATGTAACCATTGAATATTTTTTATCGCTCTGCTTAATGCACCCTGATGTGTAAATCATATGATGTACCACGGGTACACTTCAAAATCCATGACATGGAAATATAACAGGTTTTATGTTTGCATTCTATTAACTCAGCACCCCTATTTCTAGAGAGTGGCAACCTGGGTATTGTGTAACGCCATGTAAATTGACTTTTCAGCCCATCAATTATTGTATAAGACATTTATAACCTTCACTGGTATTCCCCCTTGGTCGGGTCTGCCATCACATCAACTGGTCAAGGAAGTGCTATTGTTTTTCTGTCTGTCCATTGATGAGTCGTCGCCTGTCCATTGTTGTCAAAAACTGTATATATACTTAGTATACTCACATCTAGAAGGTGAAGGAGTACGAGTCCGGTATTCCGACTGTCTGTAGGGACGACCACGAGCAGGATAATGCCGCTCGTAGGAAACGCCGTGGGGTTGAGCAGGTACTCCGCTCACCTCATTATATGTCTTGTGTATTTGTTTATCATGTACTGGAGAAGTTTGAACTCAACATATTCCTTCGTCTTGTCAACGTATTGTACGTACACCTCATCTTAATTATGAGCTAATTCCCCAGTCGACGCATACCACTCGTTGACACTACCATATTTTGATGAGTGGTTAAGATGGGGGTCCGTTATCTTACAAATTTGTTCTCTTTAATGGTGCTATCTCACACGCCAACAACGCATACACTTCATTCATGTTTAAATGCTTTTTAAAGTTTGCACTGTAAGCTGATCAACATTTATGTATGATATTGAAAAAACCTACATATATGCTTTAATGCGTGTGTGTGCATGTGCATGTGCAGGTCCATATACATGTGTGTGTGATGTGTTTGCGTGATCTTTTATTCAACATCACATTTCCTAATTATCCATCGGGTACTAGAAACAGGGAGAAAATGGGAGGTATCTGTACAGGGATGCACTGACACGTCTCCAGACCTCATATAAGTTGCGTGTTTGCGTTACATACGCACACCATACATATGAAGGCAAGCACACATATAACTCGTTTAAGCACACACACGCATGAATAAATTGAATAAGCGAAAGGCAGAACAACACTATGCGTCAGTGCCTGTTAGTAATGCAATTAGCAGGCTGCGAACTCAAATATTTGATATGTTTTCTAGTTGACTGAATGTCGAAATCATGTATGGTTTAAACATATTTTTAATCATATTAAATTGAATAGGGATCGGTGAACAAGTTGGTGTTATAACAATATATTCTATATCGGAATTTGGTTCTGGTACAACAGCCTGATTAGTGAAATAATTGTTTAATATATTTGCAATGTCCTGATCGTCATCATATAGTACATCATTATGAACAATATTAGGGAATGAACTTATGGATTTATTTGTTTTAAGATATTGCTTTATCAAGCGCCATCACGTTTTACTACCGCACGGTGAACTTATGTTTTCGTCAATGTCATTAATATAACGTTTTTTAGCTTTCCTTACTTCATTTATAACGGAATTTCTTATTTGTCTAAAGGTACTCCATGCCTGAGGCGAATTTTTCGTTTTTGCAATCTTATGTTTCGATTGCGTTTTCTGATTAAACTGCGTATTACATTATTCCTCCATGGACAGTCATTAGGGCGCATGGTAACAGTTTTATTAGGTATGCATGTATTTCTGATACTTTTAAGCACAATGAAGACTTCAGCTGCTATTTTAGAAACATCCCGGAATATAAACAGGGAATCGCAATTGATATTGTTAGCTGTGTCCGTAATATAAGTCATATCTACGGATGAATAATCAAATATTTGTCTTTGGTATGTATTACATTTCTTAAGTTTTTCTTTGATGGTAACAAATATTGGACAGTGGTCACTACATATAGGATCCAAGACTCCAGACTCTAGCATATTGTCAGTACTAGAAACAAAATTGAGATCAATTAAAGTGCTAGATGTTTGGGTTATCCTAGTAGGATCGTTGATAATTTGAGAAAGTCCATACAAAAGTTGCAGTTGATCACATTTAAGTCTACCGTCTTTCAATATATTCATATTGAAGTCACCTACTACAATTGTATTCAGACTTAAGTCAACAGCATCGCTTATTGCTTGATTGATCATGTCCCAATATGTTTCACTTTTATCCGCTCTATACACTGTACCAACTATATAAGTTGTTTTTGTAAGTTTAAGTTTTATCCAGATAGCTTCCAGTCCTGTTATATCTAACGTATGCATGTGTTCAACGTCAAGATTACTCTTAACGTAAATTGCAACACCCCCACCGCGACTCGGTCTGTCTTTACGGAAGATATTGAATCCTGGAAGTGTAACTTCATTATTAGATATACCGCTATGTAACCAGGTCTCTGTTATACAAATAATATCGTAATCTTCAAATTCGGCTTCTAGCATATCGGTTTTATCTTTAAGACTGCAAATATTCAAGTGAACAACTTTGAGCTGTTTTTTTAAGGGCCCTGGATTAGGATGAACATCGCCACATATGAGTAGTAAGAGGGTGATAAATATTGACACCTGTCTGTTGTAAATGCAAAGGTTGATGCACTAAAGAGATAGTTTAAGAAAGTTATAGGCAGATTTGACTTGGACGTCTAGATTAAATAAACCCACAGCTTGGCGATGCTGATTTATATCAATGGACATCTAGAATATTTGATACGGAAATTGCGCTGGGTTTAGCTGAAAAGTAATTAAAGGAAAGTCTATCATCGAGTCGACAAAGGTTTGAGTTGTACGCATATGAAACTTGCAGAAAACACATCAATATTGATATAATTTGTATATAGGCGTCGGTTGTGAAAACAAACAATACATTCTTTTGTATGAAAAGATGGAATAATGCTACTTCTGCCTTCTGTGTGGTCATTTGGTCAATTTCCAAATTGCCAAAAGAGTAAATTAAACTAAAAACAAAATAGGCCATGCAGAGTGTATGCATGGTGTAAACTGATAAGTTGTGATGATGGTGAGGTGCTATCAAATATATCTCGAAAAGAATTCACTATTTGTTACGAGGGAGGAGTGCAGAGAAAGGGACAGCCAGGTGTGCGAGAAAGGATGGAGACGGCACAGCACAGGCTAATGAATCAATAACTTGGTGGGCACTTGTGCACGTGCTTCTCTAACACCTGGCTGTCCCTTTCTCTGCACTCCTCCCTCGTAACAAATAGTGAACTGTGTCAAAATTTTAATGATAGTTTCTTAAAGAACTTTTTTGGTGGAGTCCGGAAAATTTTCAAATATAAGAAAGCTGTTGGGTATTAGTAAATGATAAACATGTGTACTATTTATATTTACGTGGCAATTTTGTACAATGATAAAATTTGCAATTCATCGGTCCTCAAACGGACTGTAACTGACCAACTGAATGACGATGTGGAGCGTCCAGGGCACTGTACTAAGTACTGCTACTTGATTTAGGGCAGGCATGGATGTTGACATCCGGGGCGTGACATTACATGACACAAGTTTCAGCAGTAAGGAATATTCCGTAAATGTTTAAGCCATTACAAAACCCAACAGATCGAATTTACATTACGTGACAACGATTTGAACAATAGGGAACCTCCAGTGTAGGGAACATCCAGTGTAGGGAACATCCAGTGTAGGGAACATCCAGTGTAGGGAACATCCAGTGTAGGGAACATCCAGTGTAGGGAACATCCAGTGTAGGGAACATCCAGTGTAGGAACATCCAGTGTAGGGAACATCCAGTGGGTAGGAACATCCAGTTTAGGGGGGAACATCCAGTGTAGGGAACATCCAGTGTAGGGAAACATCCAGTGTAGGGAACATCCAGTGTAGGGAACATCCAGTGTAGGGAACATCCAGGGGAACATCCAGTGTAGGGAACATCCAGTGTAGGGAACATCCAGTGTAGGGAACATCCAGTTTAGGGAACATCCAGTGTAGGGAACATCCAGTGTAGGGAACATCCAGTGTAGGAAACATCCAGTGTAGGAGAACATCCAGTGTAGGGAACATCCAGTGTAGGGAAACATCCAGTGTAGGGAACATCCAGTGTAGGGAACATCCAGTGTAGGGAAACATCCAGTGTAGGGAACATCCAGTGTAGGAAACATCCAGTGTAGGGAACATCCAGTGTAGGGAACATCCAGTGTAGGGAACATCCAGTGTAGGGAACATCCAGTGTAGGGAACATCCAGTGTATGGAACATCCAGTGTAGGGAACATCCAGTGTAGGGAACATCCAGTGTAGGGAACATCCAGTGTAGGTAGGAACATCCAGTGTAGGGGGAGCATGCAGTGTGTAGGCATCCAGTGTAGGGAACATCCTCTGTAGGGAACATCCAGTGTAGGGAGCATCCATCCAGGGAACATCCAGTGTAGGGAACATCCAGTGTAGGGAACATCCAGTGTAGGTAACATCCAGTGTAGGGAACATCATCAGTGTAGGGAACATCCAGTGTAGGGAACATCCAGTGGGGAACATCCAGTGTAGGGAACATCCAGTGTAGGGAACATCATCAGTGTAGGGAACATCCAGTGTAGGGGGAACATTCAGTGTAGGGAACATTCAGTGTAACATCCAGTGTAGGGAACATCCAGTGTTAGGGAACATCCAGTGTAGGGAACATCCAGTGTAGGGAACATCCAGTGTAGGGAACATCCAGTGTAGGGAACATCCAGTGTAGAGAACATCCAGTGTAGGGAACATCCAGTTTAGGGAACATCCAGTGTAGGGAACATTCAGTGTAGGGAACAGTGGGGAACATCCAGTGTAGGGAACATCCAGTGTAACATCCAGGGGGAACATCCAGTGTAGGGAACATCCAGTGTAGGGAACATTCAGTGTAGGGAACATCCAGTGTAGGGAACATCCAGTTTAGGGAACATCCAATGTAGGGAACATCCAGTGGGAACACCCAGTACATGGGTATTACATTTCATGAATATAGTTGAAGCGATGGCGAAGACCCAGAAGAGTGGATCAGCCGACATGTCGCCAAACCTACATGTGTACTCAACACAGAAGTAGTCATGCTGAACATGGCCGCGATGTTCTTCAGCACCCGTTATTAACAGACGCCATAACACGACGATCAGGTCAGGTGGGAACGGTTGTTTCACAGCAGAACCAGGCCTACATGGCGACCCAGCACCAGGGAACATGACTTCCCGACACGTACATAGTGCTTTCATTGTTTCTATTGTCACAATGACGACAATGACAATGATGATTACGACTATGACGTGTATCCTTAGTAAAATGAGTATTACTTGTCATTGCTAGAACTCTCTAGAGGACGGACATGCAGTGTTGGTGATGATGGACACAGGTGAACGTGTTGTGATCACAGCTGCTGGTGCCTTTAGCAATATTCCAGCAATATCACGGCGAGGGACACCAGAAATGGGCTTCACACATGTGGGCAATCGAACCCGGGTCTTCATCGTGACGAGCGGACGCTTAACCCACTAGGCTACCCCACAATCCCTTCGTTGGCGTTGGCTATCAATGACTGGTTACGCTTTTCTAATTCTCTCTTTGCTCTATTATTTACGACTATTCGTGTGTCAAAGTGTGTCATTTCTGTTATCGAACCGTGGAGATCCGGGTTAGATTTAGTGGCGACTAACGGGATCGGGTGGTATAGCTGGAATATTGCTCAGTGCGGCGTAATATTAAACTCACTCACTCACACGCACTAGTATTGATCACATACGTGTGTTGATTATATGTAGTATTGATCACAGATGAGTGTTGATCATATCTAAGTACTGATCACAGATGAGTGTTGATTATATCTTAGTACTGATCACATATGAGTGTTGATTATATCTAAGTACTGATCACAGATGAGTGTTGATCATATCTAAGTACTGATCACAGATGAGTGTTGATTATATCTAGTATTGATCACATATGAGTGTTGATTATATCTTAGTATTTTGTCACATATGAGTGTTGATCATATCTAAGTATTTATCACATATGAGTGTTGATTATATCTAAGTATTTATCACATATGAGTGTTGATAATATCTTAGTACTGATCACAGATGAGTGTTGATTATATCTTAGTATTGATCACATATGAGTGTTGATCATATCTAAGTATTTATCACATATGAGTGTTGATTATATCTTAGTACTGATCACAGATTAGTGTTGATCATATCTTAGTACTGATCACAGATTAGTGTTGATCATATCTTAGTACTGATCACAGATTACTCTCGATCCGATATTAGTACTGATCACAGATTAATGTTGATCATATCTTAGTACTGATCAGATTACTCTCGATCCGATAGTAGTACTGATCACAGATTAGTGTTGATCATATCTTAGTACTGATCACAGATTACTCTCGATCCGATATTAGTACTGATCAAGGATTAATGTTGGTCACTTGTCAGTTCTAAACATACATGAGCATTGCTATTGATCATATATTTGGCTGGTCAAGCATGGCCAATAAAGAGCTGGCCTACCACACACATCCCATGTCAATGTCATCCTCAGACCCGTGAAGGTCCGGGTGAGAATGAACCTTCAGTAACCCATGCTTGTCGTAAGAGGCGACTGACGGGATCGGGTGGTCAGGCTCGCTGACTTGGTTGACACATGTCATCGGTTCCCATTTGCGCATATCGATGCTGATGTTGTTGATCACTGGATTGTCTGGTTCAGCCTCGATTATTTACAGACCGCCGCCATATAGCTGGAATATTGCTGAGTGCGGCGTAAAACTAAGCTCACTCACTCATCCTCAGTGTAGGTTGGTGTGACGTCACTGGAGGACATTTCAACGAGTAGACACCTCAGACTACCCTAGTGACGTCTCCAGCAGGGATCTGGTGCCACTAATAGACCGGCCATTATGGGAATGATTTGGTCACCCTGGTTCCTGCTACTGGCACTGATTCCAAGGGTGGGATACTTTCAGGACTGCACATTAAAACTCATTTGGACTTTGTGCTTAAAATGTTTATGAATTTAGACTTGATATCGTCGCTGTATGGCTGGAATAATGCCGATGTGACGTAAGGCCCAACTCAAGGACTCAAGGCCTGCACACCATAGAGTGCCACCTACAGTGTCTGCTGTCAAGATGTTTACGACGGGGATGTTGTGGCTAGTTGTTGTGCCTAGTTTCTCCTCACCAAATTCAAGGTTAAACTATTTTGTTAAATCAAATTCTACATCCATTTACGTTAACATTTTTATAAAGTCAACATTACTATGAAATCAAACTTTTACATCAAAATCAGCATTTTTATCAAAGTGAATATATTTTGTTTATAAGAAACCAAATTATTTCTCAAAGTTTACATAATTTTACAACAAAATCAACATAAGATGAAAATATTGCCGAGTAAAAAAGATTTCATCTTTGTTGATCAGTCTATACTTATACTTCTTTGAGTGGCATTTTAGAAGCTGGGAAGTACAAAATTGACAAACTTTATGGATAACAACGTCTTTATTGCGAGAGTGCGACGTTTCGATACAGATTCTTGTACCGTTGTCAAGCAGGAATGTAACATACATTGGTGGCAAAGTATATATACTGAGTGTTGCGAATAACATGATTCATGTGTATTGTATGTATTACTTTATTCAATGTCCATCTGTTCAACATGTCCATCCGTTTCCAGTTCTAATTCTAACATTCATATTCAATTCCTGCATGTTGCCTTTTACAGTAGATTAACTGAAATCAGTATAAGAACTAAATAAGTTTTAGGAAGTAATAAGCCATAAACAGAATTTAACTTGCTACATGAGCAAATGGCTGTACTGCCACTTCCCAAAGTCATTCAAAAGACAAAATCACAAAATATTTTTATATGCTCCTAAGCACGTTTGAAATACAATAAAGCACTGAGAGCATGAAAACTTCTTCAAAAGCACTGAGAAAATGTTAACCTTATGCCATGAAAACATGTATTCATATAATTTTGACCAACTTACAACTTGCCACAAAAATTACCAAATAAAGCAAAATTCCTACACAGTAATTACCATGACTTACATGAAAAGATAGATTAAAGTTACTTTAACAAATTACAATTCATGAAACATGAAAAATACAATAATTATGCTTACCACTACTTTGGACATTCTCGTGGTGGTTGTTTACTGTGCAAGCACATGGCCTCAAGTGGCATGCCCTGAGACAGTTACCTCTCTTTTTGAGGGTTATTAAAAAGTGGCAATGGTGTTAAACGAAATAAGAGCAAAATTACACTTGGTTAAATAAAAAACTAGAAATTTAACGGAAAATGATTTTGAAAAATAAAGTTTTAGGAAAATAAGTGTTTTGACCATAACACTGAGTGTAACCAAGAAAACAAGATAACAATGTAATTAACACAACAGGGAGGGCTTAGAAGTGATGAAGCCAGTGGGTAGACAATGGGGAAAGGCATGGAAGCCAAAGATGTACAAATGAAAATGGGGGTAGTTTAAACAGGGAGGAGATGTTTATACAGCTGATTGGGTTTGGTGGAGGAGTGCATCATAAGCAGATGGAATGTAATATCCTTGATCTCGATTGATGCTAGGCTTATGGCGTTTGATATGAATGGCTTCGGTTAGCTTTCGTTTGGTGAAGTCCTCTTGGTTGTTGGCCAGAATGGTGATGTCAGTCCAGTTTATATGGTGATTAGGGTTCGATTGGATGTGATCAAAGATGGCTGATTTGCTGTCGGACTTGGTGACGGAGGTCTGGTGTTCTTTCACACGGGTGTTGATAGGCCGGGAGGTTTTCGTCCGTTAGCATGGAGCAGGTTGTTGAGGCTGGAGGATGACGAGAAGATGGTATCGATGCCTGCTTGTTGTTTTAGGAGTCTGAATCAGGCTTGGGTCTATCGGCGGGAGATGACAGGGTAGCAGCAATGGTTCTGTGGACTATTTGGGCTGGGTAGTTGTTTAATTCTACAAAGGCTCTCTTCAGATGTTAAATTTCTTCGTGCAGGTTTGTTGAGCAGATATTCGTCGCTCTTCTAGTTAGAGTAGATATGATGCCGGTCTTAACATTGGGAGGATGATTGGAGTTGTAGTGGATGTATTGATCCGTATGGGTGGGTTTCTGTACACAGTGGTCTGGAGATGGTTGGAGGTGGTACGGGATACAAGGACGACAAGGAAGGGTAGTTGGTTGTTCTGCTCAGTCTCCATAGTGAAATTGATGCGGGGATGTTGGTTGTTTAAATGGGTGAGAAGCTGGGTGGGATCATGATCAGGCTGGAGGATGACGAAAGTATCATCCACTTTCCGGTACCATCAGGTTGGTTTGACAGGTGAACTTAGTAGTGATTTCTGTTCTAGTTCTGTGATGTAAATTTCGGTTAGATTGGGGGATAGAGGTGAGCCCATGGGGAGTCCGTGAACCTGTTCATAGAAGTCATCACCTCAGTTGAAATAGGTGGAGACATCCAACTCTCGACAACAAAACCCCGAAATGTGTGATTTACAAAATAAACTGTGATTGTGGACAGAGTTACATAGGTGAAACCTCCCGGCCTATCAACACCCGTGTGAAAGAACACCAGACCTCCGTCACCAAGTCCGACAGCAAATCAGCCATCTTTGATCACATCCAATCGAACCCTAATCACCACATAAACTGGACTGACATCACCATTCTGGCCAACAACCAAGAGGACTTCACCAAACGAAAACTCACCGAAGCCATTCATATCAAACGCCATAAGCCTACCATCAATCGAGATCAATGATATTACATTCCATCTGCTTATGATGCACTCCTCCACCAAACCCAATCAGCTGTATCAATTGCGCATGAGGTTGGCGCAGCAGAGGTAACGAACCAGTCATGAATTCTGGGATATCATCCGGGTACTCATGGGAGATAAACAATAACAATAGCAACAGCCAGTCCACGGAAATTGCTCTGGATCAGTGGCCCTTGAAGGTTCTTTGATAGTTAGTTGTTTATGTTTACTCTTGCTGTTTATCATTGGAACAGTTTTTGAATTGAACGAGAAACCCCTGTTATCTACAGGATGTAGACAACATCGCCGCCCACTCCTTGACACACGATCCCAGACGTCACCCAAGGTCACGTGATAAGTCGAGCACCTGCATCTGAGAGCTGCATATACTCAGCGTCATAATTAAAAGGTCATCTAGGTTGTCAAGCATGAACACAAGCCAACTGGTTGTGGAAAGATGGGCGACAGTAGAATACATCAAAAATTGCGAGACTGAAAGTGCTGAGAAAAGCCTCCCTTACACCTCAAGACACAAACTTCAGTAACGGTCAGATCGTGAACGGGATGATTCATTCTAAATGGTACTGAGGTTCGCCTTGGAGGTTGATTGCGACGGCTGTTGAATACGTTTATATGATATGACCCACGTGTTATCTTGTAATACCGGCGTGACCCTCAGTGATGGGTATACCTATACTCGACTGGGGCCGGCTTGTAGTGAAGCATGCCCCTAAACCTGGACCGTTATGTGTGTTAGAGCTTGCTTGTTCTTCCTGATTGTATAGACGCGTGCAGTCACTCCGCCCGACATTTTGTTTGTTGCACATTTTTTCAACACGTACGTCTGTCCACAGGGTGTTGACTCTGGTGGAAACACGTCTGTCTGTCCACAGGGTGTTGACTCTGATGGAAACACGTCTGTCTGTCCACAGGGTATTGACTCTGGTGGAAACACGTCTGTCTGTCCACAGGGTGTTGATTCTGGTGGAAACACGTCTGTCTGTCAACAGGGTGTTGACTCTGGTGGAAACACGTACATCTGTCTACAGGCTGTTGACTCTGTCGGAAACACGTACATCTGTCAAAAGGGTGTTGACTCTGGTGGAAACACGTACATCTGTCAACAGGGTGTTGACTCTGGTGGAAACACGTACATCTGTCTACAGGCTGTTGACTCTGGTGGAAACACGTCTGTATGTCCACAGGGTGTTGATTCTGGTGGAAACACGTCTGTCTGTCCACAGGGTGTTGATTCTGGTGGAAACACGTCTGTCTGTCCACAGGGTGTTGACTCTGGTGGAAACACGTCTGTCTGTCAACAGGGTGTTGACTCTGGTGGAAACACGTACGTCTGTCCACAGGGTGTTGACTCTGGTGGAAACACGTCTGTCTGTCCACAGGGTGTTGATTCTGGTGGAAACACGTCTGTCTGTCCACAGGGTGTTGATTCTGGTGGAAACACGTCTGTCTGTCCACAGGGTGTTGACTCTGGTGGAAACACGTCTGTCCGTCTACAGGGTGTTGACTCTGATGGAAACACGTCTGTATGTCCACAGGGTGTTGATTCTGGTGGAAACACGTACATCTGTCTACAGGGTGTTGATTCTGGTGGAAACACGTCTGTCTGTCCACAGGGTATTGACTCTGGTGGAAACACATCTGTCTGTCCACAGGGTGTTGACTCTGGTGGAAACACGTACATCTGTCTACAGGGTGTTGACTCTGGTGGAAACAAATCAGGGTCGCGGACCGTCTGAGACACACGACATAGCCATGGCAAACACATACACAATAATCGCAACACTGGCTCCACAGCAAGGAGGGGCGATGGGGTAGCCTAGAGGTTAAGGTGTTCGCTCGTCACGCCATAGAATCGGGTTCGATTCCCCACATGACGTCGGTATGTAAATAACCGAGTCTAGACCAGACAATCTAGTGACTGATATCCCTTGCAGGGAGGCAGATGTAATAAAGTGCTGATGTGCCATATATCTATATCAACCTACTTATCTGATCCTGTGACTTCCCTTAGTCTTGACAGGATCGGCCACCTTTCATCACTTCATCAATCACACGTCGAAACTCAGGGCTTCCAATCCAAGATCTGCCACACCATCCCAGGTATACAGGAAACATTCCAAGGAGTGTACTTGCGTGGCATTTAGAAGTGATACACATAAAGACACGAATCTAATGAGTGTCAACGTCTTTACTGTGATGGACGTATATTCCAAGGAGTCTCCGAGATATATAACCCTCTATCAAACCTCACTCACTCACTCACTCACTCACTCACTCACTCACTCACTCACTCACTCACTCACTCACTCACTCACTCACTCACTCACTCACTCACTCACTCACTCACTCTCACTCACTCACTCACTCACTCACCCACTCACTCACTCACTCACTCACTCACCTCGGGTGGAAGAAGGACAGCATCACGCCCTGTTGTCTGTATGCTGGCAGATAACACGGAGCACGGACCTCTGGGTGAATCAGTGGCAGAATCTGGGTCTGACATCTCATGTACCACGTACGTGACACTCATACCAGCAGATAATGATGACGGGGCGATTCAGCTGAAACTATATGCTTCTGCAATAATGTCAAATATCGTTGCATTTAAACGTCTACTTTTATCAGTATTTTATATAATAACATCAAATATTGTTGCAATAAAACGTCTACTAAAGTATGATAGTATCAAACATGGTTGCTTTAAAACGTATGTTTCTATTAAAACATTGAATTAAAAAATAAATAAAATAAAGTAAACACAGCAGCCTCCGGTTTGCCTCGACCTGTGTGTTACAGCAGGTGACATAGAGAAGACGTGAAGTGACATTCACCACGTGCTTGTGTGCTGTCATGGAGTGTCCCCATCATTAGAATAGAATAGAATAGAATAGAATAGAATAGAATAGAATAGAATAGAATAGAATAGAATAGAATAGAATAGAATAGAATAGAATAGAATAGAATAGAATAGAATAGAATAGAATAATACTTTATTGCCTTGAAGTCTATTACGTGTGGTACACATAGGTGTGTCGCTTCTCAACATCAGAACTCTTCTTGGTTGCATTCCAAAGGTCACAAAGACATGAGTTAAGATTCACACACACACACACACACACACACACACACACACACACACACACACACACACACACACACACACACACACACACACACACACACACACACACACACACACACACACACACACACACACACACACACACACACACACAAAATAATAACGCAAACAAATGCCCCAAACAGCTGTCCTCCATATCCTTACTATCACACTTAAGGTTCAAATTGATAAGTGGTATGATTCAAGTCAAATGCTAGGTTAACAGCAGCCCTGCCCTCAGATGTGGTGAAGGTGAGCTATCGTACCCTAATACTCTGGTATCTTTATGTTGATCAGCAGGTATGCATGACCAGCATCACGTGATACCACGGAGCTGTTGTCAAGGGCAACTGTGATTGATGACTTCGTTAGTATAGACGACTAATCCCATTATGAGAGTATTCATGAATCCTATTGTCAGTACAGCGCAGGTTTATACACGATCACTTAGATGCACCAGCTGGAACATCGGCTACGCAAGTAACTCTACATTTTTCATGAATATATTACCTGCCCTGAACGAATCACAAGTGGCGGTGAATTGTTAATGTTCTCTGACACATGGGGATATCACTGCGACAGGATCCATTTATGATTGTTTCCCATCTCGGATAACAAAAATGAACCAGTTTTAGATGAACTTCAGGTAAGTGTCGGACATCATGTTGCACGCGCTGATGTTTAATATATCGGTGTGAGTGTGTAGGCGTTAAGGTAGAAGTTGGGGATAACACAGACATTGATAATCATGGAATACCACTCCACCCACTTCTCATCCTGGCTTCATGTATGTCTCCCTATGTCACTCCTGACAGTCTCCATGTATGTCTCCCTATGTCACTCTGACAGTCTCCATGTATGTCTCCCTACGACCCTCTGACTGTCTTCATGTATGTCTCCCTACGACCCTCTGACTGTCTTCATGTATGTCTCCCTACGTCCATCTGACTGTCTTCATGTATGTCTCCCTACGTCCCTCTGACTGTCTTCATGTATGTCTCCCTACGTCCCACTGACTGTCTTCATGTATGTCTCCCTACGCCCCTCTGACTGTCTTCATGTATGTCTCCCTACGACCCTCTGACTGTCTTCATGTATGTCTCCCTACGTCCCTCTGACTGTCTTCATGTATGTCTCCCTACGTCCCTCTGACTCTTTCCATGTATGTCTCCCTATGTCCCTCTGACTCTTTCCATGTATGTCTCTCTATGTCCCTCTGACTCTCTTCATGTATGTCTCTCTATGTCCCTCTGACTGTCTTCATGTATGTCTCCCTACGTCTCCACCCCACAATCCCGCCGACCACGTCCGAATCACTGTGCATCTGACATCGAGACTCCACTAACCGACAGAGTGAAACTACTACATGTAAACCGGATTTGCTCGCTACCTGTTGGTCCCAATCAGGCCGTACACGTGTCTTAGTCATCACAATAACGTCAGGTATGAAACACTTTAATAGAGAGAACACGGATGAGTGTCGATATTAAGTACCTGACCGTACAAGCTGATCCGACTGTTTTCCCGACGATTACACGCTACTGATACTTTCCCAGGTATATGATTATTGTACGTGTGTATGCCGCAGTGGAGAGATGGACACGTATCACACACTGAACATTGTCTTGTTGCAGACTTTGACCACATATACGGACGGGCACGCGTCGAGGCCAGCGATAGCGTGATACTGCATGCGCACCTGTCATATACCAGCGTGTTGCCGTAGCAGGCGCCGGCCGTGGAGCAGCTACACGTAGTTGAATGATCGGGACAAGATCACAGACTCACCTGCCATCTCCTCCTTAAACAACTGCTGTGTAGAAGTATACCCACACGTCGCTGTGACCACGTGACTGTGGAGGTTAAGGTCAAACATCAATTCCTGGGCTCGGAAGCCCCGAGAGTTTTTGGCTTGATGCATCAAATGTGAACATTCTTGTTCATATTAGGCAGCGACGTTGTGAACATGTTTACATTCTTCCTGTAAGAGTCTGAACTGCACGATTGTGAGGCAAATAAGGTATGTACACAATGCATTGAGTGAGTGACTGAGTGAATAAGGTTGGTACAACTGTATGGTGTATGGTAAACCCCAACGTGGGCCTAAGAGATTTATTGGTGCTGTGAGGCCGAATCTAGGACGGGCAACCACGATCAGGGAGACTCGGGCAGCTGGACCAACGTTCTACCCTTTATTATATAATATGATGAATATAGCGTATTTACACTTGTATACAACTTAAACCATGTGGCCAAAACTCGTACATGGCACCTCTAGCATCCTTGATGAAACTGCATGGATGATGATAGCCAACGTGTCTGCAAAACGACAGCCAAACTCTGATCCAGTTCCGAGACACATGGCGGCCATATTGACAGCGCCATTACTCAGCAAGTTTGTGTTGTGATTTGTGACGCTCCCGTGACCTTGACCTTTCACACGGCTTCTACCGATGGTCTTCCTCTCCCCGGCTGACATCTGACCCCTGACCTCTGACCTCTGAATAAGTTATTGCCCTCATTAGATGCATATGTATTTGTGAACCTGCTGCACACATATCATCTGAAGTAGGCTAGCAGTTTATGGTATCTTCACATTTACCGAGTCTTACTCTACGCTTCTGGACGGCACCCAGGCCTGATAAAACTACCAGACACTCTGCCAAACCCATTGTGACAGATAAAGGGGCTGGCTAAACTGTCAGTTTGAAATGAGTTCCAAATGAAATCGAGTCAGTAAGCAAAGCTGGACGACTGTAGTGTTGGCCATGAACATAACAGAACTTCTGCTTTGTGCGCGGTGGCCAGTATGACCGTCACTTAATTGTACAAGATGTTTGAAGGTCATTACCCTGATGAAGACTGAGAGATACCCTGTCCGCGACGGATACCTATGTCGAATCTAACGGGTAGAACACGAAAGCCGATACCATTGTTAGTGACACGTGACCACTTCAATTATGTCCCGTTGGTCAGTCAGGGATGTCACGACCTGTATGTGTGGACATTAGTAGAACGATTATAGTTCCTTCTACAAACAGTGAAATACTTAATGTTCTTGAATGATGCAGGACTGATTCAGAGTACATCACATGAGTAAAGTGTTGGCTTTGTGAGCAGTTGCGTGTCTGATAGCATAAACGTCACGGTTTTGGAAATGTAATCAAACATACTGGACGACGTCAGCCACCTTATTCAGATTTTAGCACATGAAACTGACGTTCTACCCGACCATCCCAAGACAAGGAAACCAGTGTCTTCCGACGTGTACTGGGTTTTGCGTCACGTTTTTACAGTATACTCATAACAAGGGATTCAAACTCGGTCCTTTCTTGGGACGAGCAAACCCTGTAACCACTAGACTTCCCAGACCAATAGTAAATTCATTTATCACAAACATCAAAATTGTGGGGACCAGTCTCTCATTGTTAGTTTGTCGTATTGAAGACAATCTCATCATCATCACAGATGGCGACTGCGGAGCCTGCTAAGGGCGGGCAAGCCAAGTCCCCCGAGCCCCCCACGCCTCGCCCACCTGACGGGGCTGGGGCTGGGTCGTCACCTTCTCCTCCTTCATGATCAGCGTCCTCGTGGACGGCGTGTGTTTCAGCCAGGGCATCTTCTTTAACGTCTTCATGAATCACTTCAACTCCAACAAGGCGACCACCTCATGGATCGGCTCCGTCCTGAACGGATCCTACCTCACCATCGGTGTGTATCTACTATCTACTACATCATCAATTGTGTTACCAATGTAGTTGTATCATTGACATTTCCAAGTAACGTAATGATGTCATCACTCATTTCAGAACTGAATCCCCTCGAATCCATAACATGTAAGAAAAGTTGTATAGTATCCACATGTCTGATGAACTGGGAAGTCCATGAATAATATTTTCGCGGCATCTCGTCTAACGGAAAAGCGTTTTATCATACAAATACAAACTAGTTTTCACCCTACAAAGACCTAGGTGTTTTAGTTCAGGATGACAACCAGCTGTTTTTACCTGGTAAACTATAAAATACACATTTTTCCTCACACCTCAAGGGCCGTTTGTCAGCATGCTTGTCAACAAGTTCGGCTGTCGCCAAATCGCCATCACGGGTGCTGTCGTGTCGTCAGTGGCCCTGTTTGTGTCGACCTTCTCCCCCAACATCGCTCTCCTCACCTTCCTATACGGATTCATGGGAGGTAAGTAGGTCAGCTTTCTTCAGGTAGGATAACTGCTGGTACGGGGGAGGTAACTCAGTCCGTACTCTTCAGGTAGGATAACCAGCGGGATCAAGGGAGGTAAGTCAGTCAGTACTCTTCAGCATCCCGGTTCCCGGGCCTCCCATTAGTTTATACAGAAATGAGAGGCCCGGGAACCAGGATGTGCTCTTCAGTTGCTATATAAACTATCTCGTTCAGGGGAGGTAAGTCAGTTATCACTCTTCAGGTAGGATAACTGCTGGTTCAGGGGAGGTAAGGTTTTTCGCCGTTTTTAGCAATATTCCAGCAACATCACGACGGGGGACACCAGAAATGGGCTTCACACATTGTACCCATGTGGGGATTCGAACCCGGGTCTTCGGCCTGACGAGCGAACACTTTAACTACTAGACTACCCCACCGCCCCCAGTCAGTACTCTTCGGGAGCTTTAACTAGTTGGTTCAGGAAAGGCAAATCATTCCTTACACGTCGGGTAGGATAACTAGTTGGTTCAAGGGAGGTAAGTGAGTCAGTACTCTTCATATAGGATAACTAGCTGGTTCGGGGAGGTAGGTGTGTTTTGAGGATTTTCAATGCTTAATTCCCGTGGTATTTACATTTATCTCACTGACAATATTCATTACTTTTTTCGGACTGGCTATCAAAGGGGTTAAGTGATTGTTACCTGCAGATACAGCGTTCGCACTTTACTTCCCCAGTGTTACTGTCCAACTGATGTGTTTCAGGAATAGGGTTCGGCTTGATGTATCTGCCAGCAATAGTCATGGTGGGCTACTACTTTGACAAGAGGCGAGCCCTAGCCACAGGCATTGCGTGCTGTGGGTCCGGGATAGGCACCTTCGTGTTTGCCCCACTCTCCGAGTTCCTCCTGGGCGAGTACAACTGGCAGGGCACCACGTGGATCATGTCAGGTCTCGTGCTCAACGGTGCCATCTTCAGTATGTTCTACCGTCCTCTTCCGGCGGCAACGTGCGACCACAGTGATAATTCCGACATGCAGCTGGCAGAGTTGGGAGACAACAAACCAATATATTCCAAGAATAGAAAAGACAGTGAACCAATTGTTAGATGCCGATCGTACGACATGAACTTGAATAAGCCTGTAAATGGGCAGATTTCGATGATTAAAGGTGACAATGATATAGCCAGACTTGCTCATAGCCATGGAGCAATACCTCAGGACCGTAGACATGGCCACAAACAATCATACCTGCAGCCTCTGGAGAGGAAGGACATATTCTATAGTGGAAGTATCAGGAATCTGAAGGAGTTTAGTCAGGCTGGGTCTGAGAGAGAGTATACGCGGTCGATGTTCACCTCCCGCCAGTCTCTGCAGCCGGCGAATGGGGACAAGGTGGTGGAGAGTCTCCCACTTTGTACACGTGCTGTACGTGGACTGTTGTCTGTGTTCGACATCTCACTTCTTAAAAGTCCAACATTTTTACTGTATGGGATTTCGTGCTTTCTTTGTATGATGGGTGAGTAGAACATTAAGGTCATCGTTAGCTTCATCCACGGGATAAATGTTTTTCATCAGAAACCATCCCGTCATCAGAGTTCATCCCCTGTCATCACAACCAAGCCCCCGTCATCAGAACCTATCCCGACATAGCTCCAGATCATCCGTGTCCAAGAGAGTCGCCTCATTATAACGCTGTCCAACATCGGTCTATTCATCAAATGATACTTATTTCATGAGTGAGGGAGTTGGGTTTAACGCCGACTTTAACAGTGTTACAGCCGTACCATGCTGTGTGTCCTGTATGCCAGAGGAAAGCCCGTACACTGTGTGAAACAAATAAATGCGGGTATGGTGATAACAAAATATATATGAAAAAACAACAATAGAAAAAAAAGCAAAAAAAAGCAAAAAGAAAACAAATAAAAAACGTAGGGATTGGATTGCACTGATTTCTGGTGTGCCGAAGAAACAGAATCTACATTTGGAATAATGTCTTGTGAATCATGATTCTAGTGAAGTTATTAGGTAACCTGGCCCAATAGAGTAGTGACTCAGTTATCTCCCCTTGTAGGCTTCTTCGTGCCCTTCACCTACATCCCACCCCTGGCCCTGGACATGGACATCTCGCTGAAAGACGCAGCATTTCTCATCTCCATCATCGGCATCACCAACACCGTGGGCAGGGTCGTCGTGGGCTTCGTCTCCGACCAGTCGTGGGCTGATTGCCTTCTCATCAACAACATAGCACTCATCATTGCCGGTGTTGCCACCATACTGGTTCCCTTCTATGGCAGCTACGGGCTGCTGTCGGCTTATGTGGCCATCTTTGGTCTTGGGATAGGTAAGACAACCTTCACTGGCATAGCTGTCGTAAATACATGGAGAATAATAAGTGCAAAATCTTGTGCATTTTGCACATGTTGGCTACTAAAGATTTGTGAACGACCTTCTCAGCTGATTAAAAAGTAAGATATGATTCGTGTGTTATATAAGGGACCTTGGCTTATTCCGCACTGACAGTGATCTGATGAATATATTTTCTTTATGATTGGCGTGTTATATAAGGGACCTTGGCTTATTCCGCACTGGCAGTGATCTGATGGATATATTTTCTTTATGATTCGCGTGTTATATAAGGGACCTTGGCTTATTCCGCACTGACAGTGATCTGATGGATATATTTTGTTTATGATTCGCGTGTTATATAAGGGACCTTGGCTTATTCCGCACTGACAGTGATCTGATGGATATATTTTCTTTATGATTCGCGTGTTATATAAGGGACCTTGGCTTATTCCGCACTGACAGTGATCTGATGGATATATTTTCTTTATGATTCGCGTGTTATATAAGGGACCTTGGCTTATTCCGCACTGACAGTGATCTGATGGATATATTTTCTGTATGATTCGCGTGTTATATAAAGGGACCTTGGCTTATTCCGCACTGACAGTGATCTGATGGATATATTTTCTTCATGATTCGCGTGTTATATAAGGGACCTTGGCTTATTCCGCACTGACAGTGATCTGATGGATATATTTTCTTTATGATTCGCGTGTTATATAAGGGACCTTGGCTTATTCCGCACTGACAGTGATCTGATGGATATATTTTCTTTATGATTCGCGTGTTATATAAGGGACCTTGGCTTATTCCCACTGACAGTGATCTGATGGATATATTTTCTTATGATTCGCGTGTTATATAAGGGACCTTGGCTTATTCCGCACTGGCAGTGATCTGATGGATATATTTTCTTTATGATTCGCGTGTTATATAAGGGACCTTGGCTTATTCCGCACTGACAGTGATCTGATGGATATATTTTCTTTATGATTCGCGTGTTATATAAGGGACCTTGGCTTATTCCGCACTGACAGTGATCTGATGGATATATTTTCTTTATGATTCTCGTGTATAGGAACAGTTCTAACACATGTTCTTGATGAGGAACAGTTCCCGTCGATGGTGGATAACAGATCCTTCAGGTGATTTGTAAAACTGAAAACTGGACCCACAGCCGTTACACATATGTCTGATACTGGTGGATGTGTTTTCGTGTTTAGCGGTGTTCGTGTCGCTGCGGTCAATCATCATGGTGGAGCTGATGGGGCTGGAGAAGCTGACCAGCGCATTTGGACTGGTCATCATGTTCCAGGGAATGTCGTCCTATATCGGGGCGCCTATAGCAGGTGCGTGGTGTATCGTGCGAGTTGGGGTCAACCTCAGCGTATTATAAGTAGATTATGTTTGTGTATGGGTTTAGTGCATATCGTGTAATAATGCAGCGTGACAGGTCGGGAGAGGACCAATGTAACTTGCTCCAAACACAGATAGGTGAACACCACAGGCGTTTCATCACAACGTTTGGTATGGATTTATAACTTTATTATTTACAACACGACGTTTCTGGGCTACTTCTTGCTCCTTCATCAGATGAATGACAATATGATTTACAAACAAAACAAACAGTAAACACAGGACACCGATGAGATGGGATTAAAGATATGTAGAGGTCAAGGGGTTTACGTGATATGGTATGATAAATCCATACCATACGTTGTTATGTTACCATCCCACTCCTATAGAGGTTTATATGTTTAATTTGTTAGGCATATACTGCCACTGACGAGGAGATAGCACGACATGAAAGGTAACGTGTGTAACGAGAGCAACACGGCAAGTTCGTTTCAGGACGAATTCAACTATGATAAGTGTAACCCCTATACACCCATGCACGCATTTCAAGCCAATGTATCTAGCTACGAAATGTGACATCTGCTAGAATGTGTACCGCTGACTTATCGTGTTTCTAGTATACTGCACCATCCACACACACGACACGTACCAAAACACACTGTATCGATGGCACTTGTCACTTCCAATATTTTACGAGGGGACACTTACACCCAATGGCCATAATGAGTACAGGTACATTTGTTCATCTCAGACAGGCCTAAGTCGCGTCATTTCGCCATGTTAGTCCTTGACATTGATTTATCCCGCACTGAAAGGGGCATCAATATATTAAATTTATAACCAATCATATCACTGGATCTTTTTCGAGCTTTGGAATAATCCAGCCCAGAAGTAAGGATCCGGATTTTGTGATCTTTGTCTCTTTTTGTTGGTAAAGCTATTTACTTGAAATGCGTGATATCATACTTTGGCGTTACAAACCCCTGTGGTGAAAACAATCCTAAGGTACCATATTTACCTTGGGATTCAGCTCAATCATAACCGATTAATGGTTTGGCTAAGGAAGTGTACACGATCCGGGTTAGAATTGGCCATCAGCAACCTATGCTTGTCTCGAGAGGCGACTAACGGGATCGGGTTGTCAGGCTCACTGACTTGGTTGACACATGTCATCGTTCCCAACTGTGTAGATCGATGCTCATGCTGTTGATCACGGCATTGTCTGGTCCAGATTCGATTATTTACAGACCACTGCAATTTAACTGGAATATTGCTGAGTGCTGCGTTAAACAACCAACCAACCAATATTTATACCCGTTTCCAGTTGGACTATTTTACCGTCATGCCATTTGGAGATTGTAACTGACTGCAGTGATCAATGACTGTGAGGTTTGTAGTGGCTCCAGGCAGGATGTGTAATGCTGTTACTATTTCCTCCCTCACCAGGTGCTATCGCCGACACGTTCGGTAGTTACAACGCAGCGTTCTACGTGTCGGGGTCGACGTTAGCCATGGCGGGCGTCATCTGCCTCCCCCCTGCGGAAGTTGGCTGCCTGGGAGAAGGCTCGGGAACACAAACACAGAGCAGCGGAGTCTCAAGCAATGTTGGACAGTCCCTGACCGGCTGGGGATAGAAGGGATTTTGTGTTAGAATATAAGTCACCGGCTAATGAAAATATAAACTTGAAAACTGGATATGACCGAAACATTGTATAAATATATACTGACGTCTCAAATTCCATGTATGTTGATAATATAAAAGTATATACGCATAGATCACCGTCGTGTCTCGTTATTCCATTATATACCTAAATCTAACGTAGGTGTTTACTTTCTACAGCCAGGCAGATCGTATTGTATACCGTATGTGTTGATTAACAGAAAGGCAGAAGAAACGATACGGAACACTTCATGCACATCCCTGGACTATATACTTGTAAACCATTAAAATGTGTTCTAAATCCTCTACAACGCCAGTGATTCAGCGGATGAGAATAGTGCTTCTCCAAGTGGACCGACTTGAGACCTACCTCGCTCATTTCGTTCAACGTCGAATTGGTAGTCCTGTGATGGTGGTGGATGTTTTCAGATGGATGACGACGGCTGCCATGAAAATATTCGGACACTTTCTGGATGTTGATAAATTAATCAATTGTGAGTCTTGTTCCTGCACAATGACCAAATACGGAAACAAGACGTTTTCATGACTGGAGTATATTTCTGTTGGTTCGTCATTTAGGCAAATCGTAAAGCCTCCAGACTATACATTGAGATTTGGTGACTCGTACAGGTAATAATGACAAACTTGACACACAGCGAGACAGTTGTACTGACAATACTTCATTGTGACACAGACTGCACGGAGACAGGAAGAACAGAACGTGCTACTTCACGGCACACACTACCAGCAACACAGAATGGTGCTCCAGAGTTGACGGGACACACACCTAACACTACCAACACTCCTAATCACGGCACACACTACAAGCAACACAGAATGGTGCTCCAGAGTTGACGGGACACACACCTAACACTACCAACACTCCTAATCACGGCACACACTACAAGCAACACAGAATGGTGCTCCAGACTTGACGGGACACACACCTAACACTACGAGCACTCCTAATCACGGCACACACTACCAGCAACACAGAATGGTGCTCCAGACTTGACGGGACACACACCTAACACTACCAACACTCCTAATCACGGCACACACTACCACAACTCCTAATCACGCAACACAGAATGGTGCTCCAGACTTGACACACCTAACACTACAGGCACTCCTAATCCACGGCACACACTACACAGGGTGCTCCACACACACCTAACACTACACGGCACTCCTAATCACGGCACACACACCTAACACTAGCAACACAGAATGGTGCTCCAGAGTTGACTTGACGGACACACACCTAACACTACCAACACTCTAATCACGGCACACACTACAAGCAACACAGAATGGTGCTCCAGAGTTGACGGGACATCACAACCTCCTAATCAAGGCACACACTACCAGCAACACACTTGACGGGACACACACCTAACACTACCAGCACTCCTATGGTGCTCCAGAGTTGACGGGACACACACCTAACACTACGAGCACTCCTAATCACGGCACACACTACTCCAGAGTTGACACCAGCAACACAGAATGGTGCTCCAGACTTGACATGAGGGACACACACCTAACACTACGAGCACTCCTAATCACGGCACACACTACCAGCAACACAGAATGGTGCTCCAGACTTGACGGGACACACACCTAACACTACCAACACTCCTAATCACGGCACACACTACCAGCAACACAGAATGGTGCTCCAGAGTTGACGGGACACACACCTAACACTACGAGCACTCCTAATCCCAAGTCCACTAAATAACACCGGTGTACCCAAACCTCTTTAGATATATTCTAATACAAAATGGCCTTCTACATCGCATATAATTCCAGATAACCCACCCGTACCAGTATACAACAACCCCTCAAAACACATAACCCGAACAACAGCAACAACAGCAACAAAAACAAGGACATCAAATATCAACCTAACCATCCGTTCCCTACCACAATTCTGGAAAATTTCCAAGTTAAAAATTCGTACAAAATTATATTATGCAAACCTTACGCCCCCTTCAGGTTGCCTAATCTATCAATCATACGCATAATGTTGGAAGCGGGCGTAAAATCTCTACATCCGCAGCACCATTACCCCCATATCACACATAACAACTCGAGTCAGTATTGTGTGTGACGTCAGAAGACGAGTATTGTGTGTGATGTCAGAAGAAGGGAATTGTGTGTGATGTCAGAAGACAAGTATTGTGTGTGATGTCAGAAGACAAGTATTGTGTGTGATGTCAGAAGACAAGTATTGTGTGTGATGTCAGAAGACAAGTATTGTGTGTGATGTCAGAAGACAAGTATTGTGTGTGATGTCAGAAGACAAGTATTGTGTGTGATGTCAGAAGACAAGTATTGTGTGTGATGTCAGAAGATTGTATTGTGTGATGTCAGAAGTAATGTGTGATGTCAGAAGACAAGTATTGTGTGTGATGTCAGAAGACAAGTATTGTGTGTGATGTCAGAAGTGTGTGTGATGTCAGAAGACAAGTATTGTGTGTGATGTCAGAAGATAAGTAATGTGTGTGATGTCAGAAGACAAGTATTGTGTGTGATGTCAGAAGTGTGTGATGTCAGAAGACAAGTATTGTGTGTGATGTCAGAAGACAAGTAATGTGTGTGATGTCAGAAGAGAAGTATTGTGTGTGATGTCAGAAGTATTGTTTGATGTCAGAAGTATTGTGTGATGTCAGTAGACAAGTATTGTGTGTGATGTCAGAAGTATTGTGTAATGTCAGAAGTATTGTGTGATGTCAGTAGACAAGTATTGTGTGTGATGTCAGAAGTATTGTGTAATGTCAGAAGTATTATGTGATATCAGTAGACAAGTACTGTGTGTGATGTGAGAAGACAAGTATTGTGTGTGATGTCAGAAGACAAGTATTGTGTGTGATGTCAGAAGACAACTATTGTGTGTGATGTCAGAAGACAAGTATTGTGTGTGATGTCAGAAGACAAGTATTGAGTGTGATGTCAGAAGACAAGTATTGTGTGTGATGTCAGAAGAGAAGTATTGTGTGTGATGTCAGAAGACAAGCATTGTGTGTGATGTCAGAAGACTAGTATATTGCTTGCCAGTCGAGCTAGCTATGTCTGAAAGTTACTTACCCTCAAATTAAGTCGGCAACCACCCCATCCCCACCCTCACCCCCATCCCCACCCTTTTTTAGAACAATGTGAAATATATATGACGTTTTCAGCATTTTGCTCAAGCTGCGTCTCCGATATTTATTTAGTTACTGGATTCGATTCACTATATGAGAAGATTTCAATTTCTGATATCACCCGCTGTGATATTGCTGGAATATTGCTAAAAAACACATAAAATTAAACTCACTCACTAACTCACTCACTCGTTAAAATATAACTCTACACTTGACCTCAAAATAACTAAAATATTGAAAATTACCGTGCCGCTGCTTTTATTAGTGATTGTACAATCACCAACAAATTCTAAAAATACAATGTTATGAACTTGTATCGCAATGGAAACACTAGAATTGCAGCATTTTTTATACACTAGATAACACTGCAATAAATCAAAGCTCTAAATACCTCCTGTTTTGCAGTCACAATTCACAATTACTTTGGTTGTACGCAATCCACGTGGGGGGTAGCCTGGTGGGTAAGGCTTTCGCTCGTCACGCCGAGGACCAACATGGGCACAATGTGTGAAGCCCATTTCAGGTTTCCCCCGCCGTGATATTGCTGGAATATTTATAAAAGCGGCGTAAAACTAAACTCACTTCCAACTGGTTGTGCTTGTTCGGTCACTAAAACGCCTGGTTTCTTTTCATTGATTTGATGTGTGGTTTATTCTACACAAAGCTACTGATTGTGTAAAACAAGATCGATAAAATTCATTTTCATTCATATCACATAAGTAGACACCGTTTCCTTCTGTTGTGTGTTTGTCGGTATTATACCAAATGTCCCATAGTCTCTGTACCTATTAACCTGCTGTAGAGGCATGGGCAAGCAGTCCAAGTCATGCGCCAACATTTTCAATCAATTTACCACCTCGTGAATTCGCTTGTTGATTAATCTTATCTAAATTCAAGTTCGTTATTTCTCTAAGAACGATTTTGTATTTGTACAAACGCAAATATAAATCACAGCGGTCGGTGCGTGATTCCCGCTGCTTCACACGTGAGCGAGAACTGATGGCCATTGTGTGCGGGTGGCCATTTTGTTGACAATTCTCCAGTGCAGCATCCCCTCCACAGGAGACAATATTGTAGCCATCCGACTAAGTCACGTCCTGCCACACCCTGTCACCATTACCGTGGCAGCCTCGCCCTGGACGTGAAAAGATGATCACGTGATAAAGCAATGGAGACAATGTATACAATCATACTTATTGTCACACTTTAACCCATCAAACAATCGTAGTGCCTTCATCAGATCACACTGACCCACTCCTAGCATCCTGTCTATAACGTATATAAGATTAGACATGATATGTTTCTCTGTGTGTGAGTGTGGGTTGCGAAACGAGATTTGAGAAACCACAGCAGTCCAGTTGTTCTGAACAAGGTAGCGGGCACCTGTTGTGGTGTACTCCAGAAGACCAAAACTAGAAGGATTCAACAACACCTTGACTCTCGACACGTCAACGACTCAATCAGCGTATTCCTGAAGAACGAACACTGAGATCTCGACACACCTGAACTCTGTTGATATGCCGCTGCTGACGTCGGTGTTGATATTGGTGGTGTTGGCCGCTGTCGAGGGGAAAGACTTGACACTGACCGAGGACGCTTCTGGGCAGGAAGTGGTGGAGGCTGTGATAGACCGGATAAGAGCTCAGTGTATATTCACGGATGACCGATTTTTACTTCGGCGTCTGGCGTTTGTGGAGAGTCAAGATGGCGAGGCTGCCGAGACCTACAGCGACGGCTACCACGGTGGAATATGGAAGGTATGGTTGTATACTCCACAAGGAGACATACAATAACAGCGAGTTACCCAGTCTAGACTTGACAGTGCAGCTGTTTTTCAGCAGTGTGTAACTAACCCAGTCTAGACTAGACAGTGCAGCTGTTTGACAGCAGTGTGTAACTAACCCAGTCTAGACTAGACAGTGCAGCTGTTTTACAGCAGTGTGTAACTAACCCAGTCTGTACTAGACAGTGCAGCTGTTTGACAGCAGTGTGTAACTAACCCAGTCTAGACTAGACAGTGCAGCTGTTTGACAGCAGTGTGTAACTAACCCAGTCTGGACTAGACAGTGCAGCTGTTTGACAGCAGTGTGTAACTAACCCAGTCTAGACTAGACAGTGCAGCTGTTTGACAGCAGTGTGTAACTAACCCAGTCTAGACTAGACAGTGCAGCTGTTTGACAGCAGTGTGTAACTAACCCAGTCTAGACTAGACAGTGCAGCTGTTTGACAGCAGTGTGTAACTAACCCAGTCTGGACTAGACAGTGCAGCTGTTTGACAGCAGTGTGTAACTAACCCAGTCTAGACTAGACAGTGCAGCTGTTTGACAGCAGTGTGTAACTAACCCAGTCTGTACTAGACAGTGCAGCTGTTTGACAGCAGTGTGTAACTAACCCAGTCTAGACTAGACTGCAGCTGTTTGACAGCAGTGCAGCTGTTCTGACTAGCAGTGTGCTGTAACCCAGTCTGTAACTAACCCACTAGACAGACAGTGCAGCTGTTTGACAGCAGTGTGTAACTAACCCAGTCTAGACTAGACAGTGCAGCTGTTTGACAGCAGTGTGTAACTAACCCAGTCTAGACTAGACAGTGCAGCTGTTTGACAGCAGTGTGTAACTAACCCAGTCTAGACTAGACAGTGCAGCTGTTTGACAGCAGTGTGTAACTAACCCAGTCTAGTCAGTGCAGACTGTGTAACTAACCCAGTCAGTGCAGTGCTGCTGTTTGACAGCAGTGTGTAACTAACCTAGAGTCTAGACTAGACAGTGAAGCTGTTTGAGCTGTTTGACAGCAGTGTGTGTGTAACTAACCCAGTCTAGACTAGACAGTGCAGCTGTTTGACAGCAGTGTGTAACTAACCCAGTCTAGACTAGACAGTGCAGCTGTTTGACAGCAGTGTGTAACTAACCCAGTCTGGACTAGACAGTGCAGCTGTTTGACAGCAGTGTGTAACTAACCCAGTCTAGACTAGACAGTGCAGCTGTTTGACAGCAGTGTGTAACTAACCCAGTCTAGACTAGACAGTGCAGCTGTACTAACCCAGTCTAGACTAGACAGCAGTGTTTGACAGCAGTGTGTAACTAACCCAGTCTGGACTAGACAGTGCAGACAGTGCAGCTGTTTGACAGCAGTGTGTAACTAACCCAGTCTGGACTAGATAGTGCAGCTGTGTGACAGCAGTGTGTAAGCCAGTCTGGACTAGACAGTGCAGCTGTTTGACAGCAGTGTGTAACTAACCCAGTCTGGACTAGACAGTGCAGCTGTTTGACAGCAGTGTGCACCTATTCCAGCCTGGAATAGACAATGGAATCTGCAACGTCCTTTGTCCATTTTTCCAAGTGCTGCTTTTACTTTTCAGGTGGACTATGACATGTTTGCCAATACTTCCGCCTGCGCACAACCAATCCGGAACACCTGCGCTGTCATCAAGTCATCCTTTGGTTTTGACTGGACACGTGTCTGGTGGAGCGATCTCAGGAAGCCGCTGTACTCTGGACTGGGCGCCGTTCTTTTCATACTCTCACAAAACCTCTCGTTCCTACCCGCTGACACGGTATCACAAGCCCAGTTCTGGTCCACAGCCTACAGAAGGGGGGCGTACATGAACAAATACATCATCGCCGCGCAGCAGATCAGAGAATTGGGTGAGTTTCCAGAGAGTATAATCCATTTGGATCCAAGCTTCACAGCAGATAAGATATGTACGAGAGTGTCGCCGAGTAACCTTAGCGAGTTATTGGACGCCAGGGTTAGGGTTAGGGACCTAATCGAATATGTCCGGTGTAATACATGTTCATTATTTGTTGCTGTGTTTTTCCCTTTCGCATTTCTAATACTTTTTTTACTACACAAAAGTCGAAAGTACACGATGAAATGGTTTGACACGTGGGCTAATGGAAACTGTCCTGGAACTTGCATTCAAGCCACTTTACACGCTACACTTGTTCAGCAATGAATCGAATGCTAACTCATCCTCATGGTCTGACCAGACATGCTCATGCGATCCACAGTATCCTTGTAGTGTTCCCTACGACACTGTTCTGTCACAATATCACCCTATAATATTCATAATTGCACGGCATTCATACATACCGTGAATTCGACGTCTGACGCCTGACGTCAACAGCCGCTGTTTTCAGTTCGCCCGGCTCATTTCCCACCACACGGGATCTTGTAGATTACGGAATGGGACGAGTATGCCAAATGGCATCGGGAACATTAGTCAGTTGTCCGTAGAATTAAATCACGAAATCTACCCGCAACCTTCGTAATTATCACTGATCTATTCGACTCTTTCCGTTCATTTCCGTAACGGCTTAGGAATGCTGTATTCTGAAGGTGCTCCGATCAAATATATACGTGAGTGTTGAATAGTAACCTCAGCGAGTGTATAGCCCATATGGATCCAAGCTCCATGGAGTATATAATCATTTTTTGACAGCTCCACCATATATGATGACAAATTAGTTCCCCTCAGCAAAATATATTGACAGCTCCACCATATATGATAACAAATTAGGTTGTTCCCCACAGCAAATATATTGACAGCTCCACCATATATGATGACAAATTAGGTTGTTCCCCACAGCAAATATATTGACAGCTCCACCATATATGATAACAAATTAGGTTGTTCCCCACAGCAAATATATTGAGAGTCCCACCATATATGACTGTATCCTAGGTTGTTCCTCCGAGCTGGATCTCGCCTTTATCCTGGACGGGTCGGGAAGTATTCACCAAGATGAGTTTGAACGGGTGAAGGGCTTTGTCATCAACATTGCACGTGACTTCAACATCTCTAAACAGGGCGTTCAGCTCGCCGTTGTCGAGTTCAGCAGCCATGTTGGTGACGTTATCCACCTGAACAGGTATTGTTAACAACCACGTATTGTTATTACCCAGGTATTGTTATTACCCAGGTATTGTTAACACCCAGGTATTGTTATTACCCAGGTATTGTTAAGACCCAGGTATTGTTATTACCCAGGTATTGTTAACACCCAGGTATTGTTATTACCCAGGTATTGTTATTACCCAGGTATTGGTAACACCCAGGTATTGGTAAAACCCAGGTATTGGTAACACCCAGGTATTGGTAATTATTAATTTCGTTAGTATCACCGTATCAGTGAGTATACGCGAAATGTGGCACAATCACTGACATACGATCTGTCATACGACCACAGAACGTCTTACAGACTTGCATACGATCTGTCATACGACCACAGAACGTCTTACAGACTTGAATACGATCTGTCAGTACGACCACAGAACGTCTTACAGACTTGTATACGATCTGTCATACGACCACAGAACGTCTTACAGACATGTAAACGATCTGTCAGTACGACCACAGAACGTCTTACAGACTTGTATACGATCTGTCAGTACGACCACAGAACGTCTTACAGACTTGTATACGATCTGTCATACGACCACAGAACGTCTTACAGACTTGTATACGATCTGTCAGTACGACCACAGAACGTCTTATAGACTTGTATACGATCTGTCAGTACGACCACAGAACGTCTTACAGACTTCTCTAAACAGGGCGTTCAGCTGGCCGTTGTCGAGTTCAGCAGCCATGTTGGTGACGTTATCCACCTGAACAGGTATTGTTAACAACCACGTATTATTATTACCCAGGTGTTGTTATTACCCAGGTATTGTTAACACCCAGGTATTGTTATAACCTAGGTATTGTTATTACCCAGGTATTGTTAAGACCCAGGTATTGGTAACACCCAGGTATTGGTAATTATTAATTTCGTTAGTATCACCGTATCAGTGAGTATACGCGAAATGTGGCACAATCACTGACATACTTGTATACGATCTGTCAGTACGACCACAGAACGTCTTACAGACTTGTATACGATCTGTCATACGACCACAGAACGTCTTACAGACTTGTATGCGATCTGTCATACGACCACAGAACGTCTTACAGACTTGTATACGATCTGTCAGTACGACCACAGAACGTCTTACAGACTTGTATACGATCTGTCATACGACCACAGAACGTCTTACAGACATGTAAACGATCTGTCAGTACGACCACAGAACGTCTTACAGACTTGTATAAATCTGTCAGTACGACCACAGAACGTCTTACAGACTTGTATACGATCTGTCAGTACGACCACAGAACGTCTTACAGACTTGTATACGATCTGTCAGTACGACCACAGAACGTCTTACAGACTTGTATACGATCTGTCAGTACGACCACAGAACACCTGACAGACTTAAGATAAGATAGGATAACATAACAAAATGCTTTATTATCCCGAAGGAAATTTTCTTTGCACGGTTAACATTGAAGACTTAAGACCAAAAGAAGACCCACACATATGTCAAATATATTTAAGACTTTGAGCTATAGTGGCGACATTAAAAATCTTGCTAAGGAACATTTGCACTAAAAGAATATTAATATAACAGTTTGAAACAATTGATAAATTATTATAAGATGATTGACAAAACTTTGAAATAATGTATTATCTGTCAGTACGACCATAGAACACCTTACAGACTTGTATACGATCTGTCAGTCCGACCATAGAACACCTTACAAACTTGGGTAGCCTAGATCTGTCAGTACGACCATAGGTTGTATACGATCTGGGGCGTGGCCTCGTGGTTAACGCAGAAGACCCGTCACGGTTCGAATCCCCACATGGGTACAATGTGTAAAGCCCATTTCTGGTGTCCCCGCCGTGATGTTGCTGGAATATTGCTAAAAGCGGCGTAAAACCAAACTCAGTCAGTCAGTCACTATACGATCTGTCAATACCACCACAGAGCGCATTATAGACTTGTGTACTATCTGTAGATTAAGCATTAGAGACTTGTAGCCGAGATGCATCTAGTACTGTTTGTATGGACACACAGGCACTCGGACTTGGCCTCCCTGAGCAGCGCCATTGCCAGAATCCAGAAGACCGGACAGACCACAAACACAGCGGCCGCTATTGATGTTGTGACGTCATCAATATTCACGGCCAGTGAAGGCGCCCGTGCTAACGCGAAGAGAGTGACCGTCCTGCTGACCGATGGTGCTTCAGGCGATCGTCCTGCGACCGTTGCTGCCGCTCAGAAGGCCAAAGACAAAGGTGTGATCATGTTCACCGTTGGGGTAGGCAGTGTTAACGAGGAGGAACTCAACAACGTCGCCAGTCAACCCAGTTGCACCCATTTCTACAAACTCAACAGCTTCGGGGAGATCGACCACCTGGTGTATGACATCAAGAAGCGGTCGTGTACAGGTAAGCGGTGTCAGGAGTCTGAGCAGGAAGACTTTATCATTGTCTTACTTTCTGAGCAGATGGATATAGGGTTGCTGACAGTCTGAACAGGTACACGTTGGAATTTTTTGACTGTTTGAGCAGGTGAACGTAAGCGTTACCTGGTACTTAGATAAGGGAGACATAAGCATTGTCTGAGGTAAGCATTGTCCGGTAGCCTGATCTGGTTGACATAAGCATTGTCTGAGGTAAGCATTGTCCGGTAGCCTGATCTGGTTAACATAAGCATTATCTGAGGTAAGCATTGTCCGGTAGCCTGATCTGGTTGACATAAGCATTGTCTGAGGTAAGCATTGTCCGGTAGCCTGATCTGGTTGACATAAGCATTGTCTGAGGTAAGCATTGTCCGGTAGCCTGATCTGGTTGACATAAGCATTGTCTGAAGTAAGCATTGTCCGGTAGCCTGATCTGGTTGACATAAGCATTGTCTGAGGTAAGCATTGTCCGGTAGCCTGATCTGGTAGACATAAGCATTGTCTGAGGTAAGCATTGTCCGGTAGCCTGATCTGGAAGACATAAGCATTGTCTGAGGTAAGCATCGTCCGGTAGCCTGATCTGGTAGACATAAGCATTGTCTGAGGTAAGCATTGTCCGGTAGCCTGATCTGGTAGACATAAGCATTGTCTGAGGTAAGCATTGTCCGGTAGCCTGATCTGGTTGACATAAGCATTGTCTGAGGTAAGCATTGTCCGGTAGCCTGATCTGGTAGACATAAGCATTGTCTGAAGTAAGCATTGTCCGGTAGCCTGATCTGGTTGACATAAGCATGGTCAGACAATTTGGGGCACACAAAAACGTTGTCCGGCCGTCTCAGAAGGCGTGAGAACTGTCCGGCAGTCTGAGCAGAAGAAACCCATACACGTTTACCGTTTTGAACAGGTAGAGGTAAGGCTTTTAGTCGTTATTACCTTCTGCTACCCTTATAGCATCATGTTTCATAGGATCTAAGGGGGCCACCTCTTCGAAAAACCATGATTTTCGTCTTGCTTATGTTTACTTTCATTGGGTTCGTAGAGGCAGTTACAGGTAAGATCGTTAATCGGAAATATCGTCCATAAAAAGACTATTTATGAATATCGATATGAAAATATTGTCAGCGATAATGACATGACAGAGTAAAGTTTTAATTTACTCATGCAAATTAGGTTTAAATTCAGGGGTTGTTTCTAAGTTATGTTCGTGTTTTGTAAGTAACCCATGTGTAAACCTTGCACCGCTCACGACTGGAGAGCGATATATTCATTTCTGTCAGACTATTTGGTCATTTTTGCTTAAAGTTACTTCTCAGACATTTATCGATAATGGATCGATATTTGGTTAACTATTATCGCTATCCATGATATATATTGATAGGGAGCCTAGTTACAGATACGGTTACAGACATGTGTCTTCCCTCTGAACACAACACCGACGTCAAACAGCACTGGTACTTTGTGCCTGGCAACACGAAAATGACTGAATGAGTGAGTGAGGTGGGTTTTACGCCGTTTATAGCAATACTCCAGCAATATCACAGTTGGGGACACCAGGAATATGCTTCACACATTGTAGCCATGTGGGGATTCGAACCCGAGTTTTCGGCGTGACGAGCAAACGCTTGAACCACTGGGCTACCCAACCGCCCGCTATGTTTGTTTGCTCACTTGATGAATGACGACATGCGTGATACCCTTGATGCATGTGTCACACACTGGGGTGTGAGTGCGACTGATGTGTAACAGCTGACTATTGCAGATGAACAAAGCTTAGTAATACGCACAATACGCACTATGTACGCACAATATATCGGCGTATCAAGATGCACCTACACAGCTCTTGAACTCGTACCTGTTGCCAATCCATTTCAGCCCCTAAAGTTATATCAGCAACGTCCGATGATGACACGCCCTCCTCCGTGACCACGCCCCTCAGCATTGACCCTGTGAGGAACACCTACGTTCTTCATCCAAACAATTCCGTCTCGCAGTCGGGAACGGAGAAAGTTATTGTGAGTACATCCGTGGATTACTTCTACCTCTGCTTCTGATACCGCACTGTTTTGTATTCGTGCTGTATAAATGATCACACCAGATACCCCCACAAGCTCTTGTATAAGTAAATTAGGCTCTTGTAAATTTATGCTTTATTGTAAATGGACTGTTATGTGTTCCATGTCCTGATACACTTGTATAAGTATTCCGTACTGTACCGGATAGAGAATATATACTAGCCACATAAGGAAACTGTGCACACAGAAAATTCCTTCAGAATGGGAATACAACACAGCTTTCGACAGTGACTGCCATTTCAGAGTTTCACATGTTGTGTGCAGCTGCACGGGCTGCACGTACAGTAACACATTGCAAGTCGATAGGCCACCATCAATGACGTGACGTCGCCTGGCACGTGCATGAGCGTTTGATTGTCTCTGTTACGTGCTATGTTCACACCTGTATTTATGTATAAAGACGAGTTGTGCCTATATTTATATTTTCTGTGTGCAGTTCCTTTATGTGACCAGTATATAATATAATATTTCTGTAATAACTACCTACAGCATAGGTTTTGAGGCGTGACGCAACATGATAATTGTCAGCTAGATTGTATAGGATTGCCCTGCAGGGGGTCTGGACGATTATCTGTCATGGTCCCAGGTAGATTATCTGGTAAACTGACTGGTAAATTATGATTACACAATGCCACTTAGAAAGTGGTGAAATATAACGTATGCTATATGTGGGATTACACTTTACAGATTTTAATAATTTTGTAGGTTGAATCCTAATCACCATCATACAAAGACAGCGATCTAACCCCCTCAGCCAGCTTCCACTAGATAGCTTATCAGATTAGCGGCTAGACTGACTAATAGATAGCCTGGTAGATTAACGGCTAGACTGACTAATAGATAGCCTGGTAGATTAGCGGCTAGACTGATTAATAGATTGCCTGACCCAGATTGTCAGGCCAGGCTGACAGAAAATCTCCCGACATCGGCGTACAACCCTACGTTATGTTACAGAAAACTGATGTAGAATGTGGTATCCTGAATGTATACGCCTCCTATGACACGCCCAACCCTGGCCCAGCGTTCTACAGCGTCACGTCGCAGGTGGTGGACGGGCGACCTTCCATTATGAAGGTCAACACTACCAGGGAAGGGAGACCACTCTTTGTGACCGTCATTGGCACCAAGCTTCAGGAGTCTTGCTCCGATATCTTGAAGTGCCGGGATGCCAAGTTCTCCCTTAGTGTAGAAGATGCCCCTGTAACTTCTGGTACTTCATAAGTTTTTCCAGCGATAGCACCATAGTTTTCATTGAGAGTAATCTTTCTATTACTGAAACATCTCGTGAAGATCCGGCTTAGAATTGATCTTTAGTAACTCATGTTTGTCGTAAGAGGCGACTAACGGGATCAGGTGTCAGGCTCGCTGATTTGATTGACACATATTATCATATACCATTTGCGTAGATCGATGCTGTTGATCACTTGACTGTCTGGTCCAGACTCGATTATCTACAGACCGCTGTCATATAGCTGGAGTATTGCTGGAATAAGTGCAGCGTAAAACTAAACTCACTCATTACTCACTCACTATTACTGAAATATACTATACTGTTCACCATTTTGTACACATATGATATAGTTGTCTGCAACAGTCACACCTGGTTACAGTTGCTGAGGTGCTGTGTCGTACTTGGGAGGGGGAACGCACGTGCACAGAAGCTGACCTGGTCAACAACGGATTCCTCGTCCCCTCGTGTCCACGTAAGACCTCAGGCCATGCTATTCAGAGCATTGGGTGAATGGCGCTGCGAGTTTCGAGTCTAAATAGATTATGTGTCTCCTAGCGAGAGACATTGGATATCATTCACGGGGATGTTTGACATTACCTACGAGAGATTTGGGACATCTTGTATGAGGCACATCAGATGTTTCCTACCAGAAACTGTTTTGGACAACGAGTTTAGGGACACTGCACAATGACCACAAGGACTTTTGACATTACTTACGAGTGGCTATATATATTCATTAAGAGAGACGTCAGGATAAGGCGTTAGAAATTATTCACAAGGGACGTCGGACATTATTCACGATAGATAGCAGGAAGTATTCACGAGGAGATTTAGGTATAAATCAGAAGGGGCTTTATACATAGCTCAGGTCAAGCTTCAGACATAACTCAGAAGGGGCTTTATACATAGCTCAGGACAAGCTTTAGACAAAACTTAAAGGGGCTTTAGATATAGCTCAGGTCAAGCTTTAGACATCACTCAGAAGGGGCCTTAGATATAGTTCAGGTCAAGTTTTAGACATAACTCAGAAGGGGCTTTAGACTTAACTCAGCTTCAGACATAACTCAGAAAGGGCTTTAGACATAGTTCAGGTCAAGCTTTAGACATAACTCAGAAGGGGCTTTAGACATAGTTCAGGTCAAGCTTTAGACATCACTCAGAAGGGGCTTTAGACATAGTTCAGGTCAAGCTTTAGACATAACTCAGAAGGGGCTTTATACATAGCTCAGGTCAAGTTTTAGACATAGTTCAGGTCAAGCTTTAGACATAACTCAGAAGGGGCTTTAGACATAGCTCAGGTCAAGCTTTAGACATAACAGAAGGGGCTCATAGCAAGCTTTAGACATAAGTCAGAAGGGGCTTTAGACATAATTCAGGTCAAGCTTTTGACATAACTCAGAAGAGGCTTAAGACGTAAGTCAGATGGAACTTTAGACATAAGTCAGAAGAGGCTTCAGACGTAAGTCAGATGGAACTTTAGACATAAGTCAGAAGAGGCTTAAGACGTAATTCAGATGGAGCTTTAGACATAACTCAGAAGAGGCTTCAGACAATATTCACGAGACGAGAGACATGAGATAATGTTCACGAGGGACGTTAGACATAAATTGCTTTAGACATCAGACACTATTTAAAAGATACTTTAGATGCCATTAATGGGGGATGGTCGAGAGTATTCGGCATGTCTTTTACACCAGGTATTGGCAGGATTCGCGAGAGACGTTCCGTATCTTCTGACATTGCACGTGTGGAAGGTTTCCATGTCGCGGTGATGTACAACTCAGCAGCTGATGACTTCATGCATAGACATCTGTCGCTCCAAGAGAGAAAAAACAAACAAAAACAAACAAAAACAACACGCACTAAGAGTCGGCCCAATATAGGCTAACACGAACCCTGTGTTCATATGAGGTAATTTAGTGAATGAAGAAAGGATGATAATGTTGTCATGTACGGAGCGTGCTGACGTCATACTATTCCCCAGCACTGGAGGTCGCTTAGATACACATGTGCCAATTCATTAAGTTTAAATTCTCGAACTTTAACGCAATTATGGTAACATTGACATGATGTAGAACCCAGGGCGCTACACTCACCCCGGGATGGGACAGACTTAAGATGGTCACGCTCGGTGAAGTGACTCATGCAATACTCTTTGCGTCCTTCATGTTAGGACATTGTGTGATAATGAATGGATGGTTCTGTTACTGCCACTAGCTGCAAACCCCCAGAACAAAAGGCCAGAAGAAATTCATACAGGTTACGTTCAGAGTTAGGGTTCTGTGATTGATATCGCCCCATACGTATATACATAAACATATACAATATCTACATGTTAACTACGTCAGTGCTTGTACTTCAGCAACCACCAGCACCGTGGACCTCCAGGAACCTATCATCTCCAACCCCTGCATCAGCGACGTCACCACGGCGAGCAACGGCTTCCAGCCTCATCCCACCGACGCCACCAAGTTCATCGTCTGTGACATCAGAGGAAACATGTACATCACAAACTGTCCCAGCGATGGGATATTTAACAGTAGATCTAACACTTGTAACAACGCTCCAGTGTTCTCCCTCGCCGACACCGTTATCTACGCCGACCCCAACCTCGACTACATCTGTAACGACATGCTGGTTCCCAGCAAAATGCACTTCCCCCACCCTACGAACAAGGCACTGTACATCCAGTGCAGTTTGCTGAGCGTCGCTTTCGTCAGACCATGTGGCAACGGGACCGTCTACAATGATGACATTCAGAACTGCGCAGACGTCGCCTCCGACCCTGTGAAAGTCAAGGTTGCTGAGAATCCATGTAAGACCGCACGTGTTGGCTCCCTGCACGCCCACTCCGATCCCAAAAAGTTCCTTCAGTGTACTTCCTTCGCCTCGTACGCCATCAAGTCATGTGGGATGGGTACCCGGTGGGATGATGTTTTGAAGACATGCGGCTGGTAATGGCAGTAGCACACGGAAAGACAACAGAAATACCAGCAAACTTGGCCTCATAGCAGAAACATCGTCACATCGTCAGAACATCCTACAACATGACGACATCTTGTATTGGTGATATTTGTTCAACATTTTATCCGTTGTAATTAACCTTAAATACACCATGCCACTATCGCTACTAACGTTGTTGTTTTATTGCCTGGACTGTGGCTGCCGCAGACAAAAGGACGTAAAGAACAGTGTTGTTTGTTGATTCATATTACAACAACACATGTGGTTTGTGGCTGGGGCACAGCTCTCTCAAACAACATATAACCACTTGCCCTAACAAAAGCCCAAACACAACCCAAACATACATCTCAACACACACACCAACACACACCACCAACACACACACCAACACACATCTCAACACTCACACCAAAACACACACCAACACACACCAACACACACACCAACACACATCTCAACACTCACACCAACACACACCAACAAACACACCAAACACACACACACGAAAACACACAAACACACCAAAAACATCCCAAAACACACACCAAAACACACCCAAAACAAACACCAACACACACCAAAACACACACAAGCACACACCAAGACACACACACCCCAACACATCAAAACACACACCAGCACAAAAAAACACATATCAGCACACACACACGAACACACACAACCCAGCACACACCAGAACACATCCCATCTCAACACAACCCATCTCAACACATTCCAACACACACACCAGAACACATCCCATCTCAACACATCCCAACACACATCCCAACACACACCAGAACACATCCCAACACACATCCCAACACATCCCAACACACACACCAGAACACATCCCATCTCAACACATCCCAACACACATCCCAACACACACCCCAAAACACACACCAGAACACATCCCATCTGAACACATCCCAACAAACATATCCCAACACACACACCAGAACACATCCCATCTCAACACATCCCAACACACACCCCAAAACACACACCAGAACACATCCCATCTCAACACATCCCAACACACATCCCAACAAACATCCCAACACACACCAGAACACATCCCATCTCAACACATCCCAACACATACCCCAACACAACACACCAGAACACATCCCATCTCAACACATCCCAACACACATCCCAACACACACACCAGAACACATCCCATCTCAACACATCCCAACACACACATCCCAACACACACCAGAACACATCCCATCCTCAACACATCCCAACACACACACACCAGAACACATCCCATCCACTAGAACACATCCCATCCCAACACACATCCCAACACACACCAACACACACACACAAACACATCCCATCCCAACACACATCCCACACATCCCAACACACACAACCAGAACACACACACCAGAACACATCCCATCTCAACACATCCCAACACACACATCCCAACAACACACACACCAGAACACACCCATCCCATCTCAACACATCCCAACACACATCCCAAAACACACACCAACACACATCCCATCTCAACACATCCCAACACAAACACATCCCAACACACCCATCCCAACACACACCAGAACACATCCCATCTCTAACACATTCCAACACATATCCTAAACACACACCCAAACATACATAATTAGAATATATCTCTATTCTTAACATATCTCTAACACATACTTCTAAAGTAAACATACTAGAATATATCTACATATTCTAACATATCTCTAAATACATATCTTTGAACACATCCTATTACAACATATCCCATCTCTAACACATATCCTAACATACATACTAACATACATACAATTCTAACATCATTTAAAATATATCCTAACACATATCTCTAACACATACTAGAACACATCCTATTCTAACACATCCTAACAATACATCTCTACATACTAGAACATATCTCTATTTAAATACATATCTCTAACATATATCCTAACACATATTCTAAATACATACTAGAATAGAACATATCTCTATCTCTAACATATCCTAACACATACACTAACACACACTAGAATACATCTATATCTCAAACAAATCTCTAACATACATACCTAAACACATACTCTAGAACACATCTCTAATACATCATATCTCTAACACATATCTAAAATACAATAATCCTAAATACATACTACTAGAATATATCCTATCTCTCAACATATCCTAACATATATCCTAACACACACCATAGAATACATCCTATTCTAACATATCCTAACACACACACTTCTTAACACATACTAGAACATATCTCTATCTCTAACACATCCTAACATATATCCTAACATAACACATACTATACTAGAATACATCTATCTCTAACATATCCTAAATACACACCCTAAATACATACACACTAGAATACATCTCATTCTAACATATCCTAACACATAATTTCTAAATACATACATAGAATATTATCTTAACATCTCTAAACATATCCTAAATATATATCCTAACATACACTAGAATACATCCTATTCTACATCCTATCTCTAAATACATCCTAACACACACTTCCTAATACATACTAGAATATATCTAATTCTAACATATCTCTAACACATATCCTAACTACATACTCCTAACATACACACTAGAACATATCCTATTTTAACATATCCTAACATAACTAGAATATATCTCTAACACACACTAGAACACATCTCTATCTCTAACATATCCTAACACACATACTAAATACACACCACTAGAATATATCCTATTCTAACATATCCTAACACATATCCTAACATACAATAATACATAGAATATATCCTATTCTAAACATATCCTAACATATACACTAAATACATAATTAGAATACATATAGAATCTATATCCTAATACATATCCTTAAATACATATCCTAACATCATATAACACATCCTAACACACAATAGAATACATCTCTATCTTAACATATCCTAACACATATCCTAACACACACTAGAATACATCTCATTCTAACATATCTCTAACATATCTCCTAACACACACACTAGAACACATCCTATCTCTACATATCCTAACATATATCCTAACATACATATCCTAACATACACACTAGAATAATATCTCTATCTCTTAACACATCCTAACATACATCCTAACACACACTCCTAAAACACACATACTAGAATACATCTCTATTCTAATACATCTCTAACATATATCTCTAACACATACACTAGAATACATCCTATCTCAACATATCCTAACACATATCCTAACACACACTAGAATACATCCTATTCTAACATATCTCTAACACATATCTCTAACACATACTAACTAGAATAACACATATCCTATCTCTAACATATCCTAACACACATCCTAACACACTAGAATACATCTAGAATTAACATATTCCTATCATATATCTAACACATATCCTAACATATAATTCATAATACATACACAATTAGAATACATCCTATCTAAACATATCCTAAATACATATCCTATACACATATCCTAACACACATACTAGAACATATCCTATCTCTCAACATATCCTAACACACACACCTAACAACACACACTAGAATACATCTCTATCTTTAACATATCTCTAACACATATCCTAACACACACTAGAATACATCCTATCCACAACACATCCTAACACATCTCTAACATATAATTCCTAACATACAATTAGAACATATCCTAACATATCTCTAACATATCCTAACATATCCTAACACACATCTCTCTAATACACACTAGAACATATCTATCTTAACACATTCTAACACATATCTCTAACTAACACAACATATCCTCTAATACACCTAACATACACAAATACTAGAATATATCTCTATCTCAACACATCCTAACACACACACCTAACATACACTAGAACATATCCCATCCTAACATATCCTAACACACATCCTAACACACACTAGAATACATCCTATCACTCAACATATCCTAACACATACCTAACACATACACTAGAACACATCCTATCTCTAACACATCCTAACACACATATCCTAACACACACCTCTAACATACACATTAGAACACATCCTATCTCTAAACATATCCTAACACACGACCTAACACACACTAACACATCCTATCTCAACACATCCTAAATACATATCCTAACACAACATAACACACACTAAACACATACTAGAACATATCCTTCTAACACATCCTAACACACATCCTAACACACACACTAGAATACATCCTATCTCTAACACATCCTAACACACACACCTAACATACACACTAGAACACATCCTATCTCTAACACATCCTAACACACATCCTAATACATACCTAACATACACTACTAGAACATATCCTATCTCTAACACATCCTAACACACACCCTAACACACACACTAGAACACATCCTATCTCTATCATCCTAACACACATCCTCACACCTAACATACATCCTATCTCTAAACACATCCTAACACACACACTAGAACACATCCCATCTCAACACATCCTAACACACATCTCTAGAACACATCACAATTCTAACACATACTACTAGAACACATCTCATCTCTAACACATCCTAACACACATCCTAACATACACACACACACCCTAACATACACCCTAACACATCCTACTAGAACACATCCTAACACACACCCTAACACACACACCAGAACACATCCCATCTCAACACATCCTAACATACACACCTAACACACACACTAGAACACATCCTATCTAACACATCCTAACACACACCTAGAACATCACTTCTCACAACACATCCTATCTCAACACATCCTAACACACATCCTAACACACACTAGAACACATCCTCCCATCTCAACACATCCCAACACACATCCCAACACACACCCTAACAACACATCTAGAACACATCCCATCTCAACACATCCCAACACACACACCCTAACACACACACCAGAACACATCCCATCTCAACACATCCCAACACACACCCCAACACACCCACACATCACCAGAACACATCCCATCTCAACACATCCCAACACACACATCCCAACACACACCCTAACACACACACACTCCAGAACACATCCCATCATCTCAACACATCCCAACACACACCCCAACACACACCACAGAACACATCCCATCTCAACACATCCCAACACACATCCCAACACACACCCCAACACACACCAGAACACATCCCATCTCAACACATCCCAACACACACCCCAACACATCCATCTCAGAACACATCCCATCTCAACACATCCCAACACACACCCCAACACACACACCAGAACACATCCCATCTCAACACATCCCAACACACATCCCAACACACACCCCAACACATCACATCAACACACACCCCACACACTCCTAACACATCCCAACACACACCCCAACACACACCACCAGAACACATCCCATCCTCAACACATCCCAACACACATCCTAACACACACACCAGAACACATCCTATCTCTAACACATCCTAACAACAAACATCCCAACACACATCCCAGAACACATCCCATTCTAACACATCCATCACAACACATCCCAACACATATCTCTACATCCCATTCTCAACACATCTCTAACACAGAATAACATTCTCTAGAATACATTCTAACATATCTCTAAATACATATCTCTAACACTTACACTAGAATATATCTACATCCTAACACATAATCTTAACACATACAAGAATACATCCTAACATCAATACATCTCTAACACATAATATCTAACATACTTATACATACTAGAACATATCCTATTCTTAACATATCTCTAACATACATTATCAATACATACTAGAATATATCTCTAACACATACATAACATACATCTTAGAATATATCCCTATTCTATATCTTAAATACATACATACATTAGAATATATCTCATATACATATATCTAATCATATTCCTAACATATCTCTAATATACAACACATTCTTAAATATACATACTAGAATATATCCTATTCTCAAACATATCCTAACACATATCCTAACACATAAAATACACATATATCCTAATACATAGAATATATCTCTATTCTAACATATCCTAACACATATCCTAACATACATACTAGAATACATCTCTATTCTAACATATCCTAAATACATATCTCTAACATACACTTAAATATCCTAGAATACATCATACTATTCCTAAATACATATAGAATATATCTCAAATACATATCTCTAACATACAAGCACTTAACACATACTAGAATATATCTCTATTAATACATTAACATATCTCTAATCCTAACATATCCTAACACATAATTTAACATACATACTAGAATACATCCTATTCTAACATATCCTAACACATATCCTAACACACACTTTAACTAGAATACATAGAATAGAACATATTCCTATCTCTAACATATCCTAATTTTAACATACATACTACACATCCTAACTAATATTCTACATACATAGAAACATATCATTCTATTCTAACATATCTCCTAACACATCCTAAATACATACTCCTAATATATACTACTAGAACATATCTCTATTCTCTAACATATCTCTAACATACATACTAAACACACACTAGAATACATCTAACATATCTTAACATATCCTAACACATATCTCTAACACACACTAGAATACATCTCTAGAATATCTATCTAACATACATAACACATATCTCTAACACACAATTCCTAATATACACACACACATTTCTAACATATCCTAACATTACTAGAATACATCTCTAACACATTCTAACACATACTCTAAACATATCCTAAACATACTAGAATACATATCTCTATTCTAACATATCCTAACATACATCCTAAACACACACTAGAATATATCCTATTCTAAATACACAACACATCTAAATACATATTTCTTAACACACACTAGAACATATCTCTATTCTAAACATATCTCTAACACATATCCTAACACATACTAGAACACATCCTATTCTAACACATCCTAACACATATCCTAACACACACCTATACACACACTAGAATACATTCTATTCTCAACATATCTCTAACATACATATCCTAACACACACTAGAACACATCTCTATCTACATCTCTATCTCTAACATACATCTCTAACACATCACTAGAATACATTCCTATCTCTCAACATATCTCTATCCTAACACATACTCTAACACACACTACTAGAATATATCCTATTCTCAAACATATCTCTAACACATATCCTATCACTAATTCATCCTAACACATATCCTAACACACATACCTAACTCTACACACAACTAGAACATATCCTATCTCTAACATATCCTAAATACATATCCTAACACATACTAGAACACATATCTAGATATCTCAAATATATCCTATAACACATATCCTAAACACATAATTCTAACATACACACTAGAATACATCCTATTCAACACATCCTAACACACACTCTAACACACATACTAGAACATATCCTATTCTAACATATCCTAACACACATCCTAACACATACACTACTAGAATACATATCCATATCTCAAACACATCCTAACACACATACTAGAATACATCCTATCTCTTAACACATCCTAACACATATCCTAACACACATACCTACACACATAATTAGAATACATCCTATCTCTAACATATCCTAACACACATCTAGAACTACACACACTAGAACACATCTCTATCTCAACACATCCTAAATACACATCCTAACATACACTAGAACATATCCTATCTTTCTTAACATATCCTAACACACACAGAACACACATAATAGAACATATCCTATCTCTATCATCCTAACACACATCCTAAATATACACACTAAATATATCATATTCCATATCCTAATTCAACACATATCCTAACACATATCCTAACACACACTAGAACATATCCTATCTCAACACATCATCCTAACACACATCCTAGAATACACACCCTAACACACACTAGAACATATCCTATCTCAACACATCCTAAATACACATATCCTAACACACACTAGAATACATCCCATCACATCCTCTCACACACATCCCAACACACACACTAGAACACATCTCTAAAACATCCTAACACACGACCTTAACACACACCTAGAACACATCCTATCTCTAACACATCCTAACACACACCCTAACACACACTAGAACATACATATCCTAACTCTCAACACATCCTAACACACATCCTTAACACACACTAGAACACATCCTATCTCAACACATCCTAACACACATCCTCCCAACACACATCCTAACACACACACTAGAACACATCCCATCTCTAACACACATCCTAACACACACCTCTAACACACACACCAGAACACATCCCATCTCTCAACACATCCTAACACACATCCTAACACACACACTAGAACACATCCTATCTCTAACACATCCTAACACACATCCTAACACACACCCTAACACACACTAGAACACATCCCATCTCTCTAACACATCCTAACACACATCCCAACACACACCAGAACACATCCCATCTCAACACATCCCAACACACACACCCTAAACACACACCCTAACACACACACTAGAACACATCCCATCTCAACACACATCCTAACACACATCCCAACACACACACCAGAACACATCCCATCTCAACACATCCTAACACACATCCTAACACACACCTCTAACAACACATCCCCATCTCAACACATCCTAACACACATCCCAACACACACCCATCTAAACACACACCTAGAACACATCCCATCTCAACACATCCCAACACACACCCCAACACACACACCAGAACACATCCCATCACAACACATCCCAACACATCCCAACACACACCCAACACACACACCAGAACACATCCCATCTCAACACATCCCAACACACATCCCAACACACACAACACACACCAGAACACATCCCATCTCAACACATCCCAACACACACCCCAACACACACCAGAACACATCCCATCTCAACACATCCCAACACACATCCCAACACACACCAGAACACATCCCATCTCAACACATCCCAACACATCCCAACACACACACCAACACACACACCAGAACACATCCCATCTCAACACATCCCAACACACATCCAGGAACACACACACCAGAACACATCCCATCTCTCACATCCCAACACATCCCAACACACACACCCAACACACACACCAGAACACATCCCATCTCAACACATCCCAACACACACACAACACACACCCAGAACACATCCCATCTCAACACATCCCAACACACATCCCAACACACACCTAACACACACACCAGAACACATCCCATCTAAACACATCCCAACACACATCCCAACACACACACCAGAACACATCCCATCTCAACACATCCCAACACACACCCCAACACACACCCAGAACACATCCCATCTCAACACATCCCAACACACATCCCAACACACACCAGAACACATCCCATCTCAACACATCCCAACACACCCCAACACACACACCAGAACACATCCCATCTCAACACATCCCAACACACATCCCAACACACACCAGAACACATCCCATCTCAACACATCCCACACACACCCTAACACACACAGAACACACACATCCCAACACATCCCACACACACATCCCAGAACACACATCCTATCATCAACACATCCCATCACACACCAGAATATTATCTCTATCCCAACACACACCAGAACACATCCCAACACACACCCCAATACATACTCTATCTCAACACATATCCTAACACACATATTAACATACATACTAGAATACATCTCTATTCTAACATATCTCTAACACATATCTCTAAATACAGACTAGAATACACTATTCCTATATCTAGAATATATATCCTAACACATACTCTTAACATATACTAGAATATATCCTATTCTCTTAACATATCTCTAACACATATCTTAAACACATATCTAGAATATTTCTATCATCTAAACATATCTAACATATCTCTAACATATATCCTAACATAATACATACTAGAACATATATCTCTATCTTTAACATATCTCTAACACATAATCTAATACATACTAGAATATATCTCTATTCTTAAATATATCTCTAAATATATATCTCTAACACATACTCCTAACACATACTAGAATATATCTCTATTCTAACATATCTCTAACATATATATCTAAATATACTAGAATATACTCATACCTCTAATACATCTCTATCTTAACATATCTCTAACATATATCCTAACACATACATAATAACATAACATAATAGAATATATCTATTCAATATATCTCTAACATACAATCTAATACATACTATCACACTTAACACATACAACATATACTCTAACATATACTAACACATACTATAGAATACATCCTATCTCTAACACATATCTCTAACACATATCATAACATACTAGAATATATCCTAATCTCTAACATATCCTAACACACATCCTAACATACTAGAATACATATCTCTATTCTCTAACATATCTCTAACACATACTCTAACATATACTAGAACATATCTCTATTCTTAACATATCCTAACATACATATCTCTAACATACACACTAGAATATATCTCTATCCTCTAACATATCTCTAACACATATCCTAACACATACCTAACATACATACTAGAGAACATATCCTATCTTCAAACATATCATAACATACACCCTTAACACACATACTAGAATATATCTCTATTTCTCAACATATCTCTAACACATATCCTATCATTCTAGAATATATCCTATTTCAACATATCCTAACACATACATCTAGAACACATCTAACACAATTAACACATACTAGAATACATCTCTATTCTAAACATATCCTAACACATATCCTAACATACATACTAGAATACATTCATCTCATACATCTAATACATATCCTAACACACAATACATACTAACATACATCTAATACATTCTAACACACATACATATATAAGAATACATCCTATCTCTAACATATCCTAAATACACATCCTAAATACATACACTAGAATACATCATATCTGTATTCCTAACACATCCTAACACATATCCAAACACACACTAGAACACATCTCTATCTCAAACATATCCTAACATATCATACATACATACAAACAACATATCTATTCTAACATATCTCTAAATACATATCCTAACATACACTCCTAACACACACAATAGAACATATCCTATCTCTAACATATCCTAACACATCCTAACATAATACATAGAACAACACACACTAGAATACATCTCTATTCTTAACATATCCTAACACACATATCTCTAACACATATTTCTAACACATACTATCCTATATCTTATTAACATATCTCTAACACATATCCTAACACACATATCCTTACACTAAATACATATCTTAGAATACATCTCTCTAACATATCTAACATATATCCTAACATACACACATATCCTTACACATCATTACATACTAGAATACATCTCTATTCTCAACATATCTCTAACATACATATCCTAACATACACACATACTAGAACATATCCTCATTCTCAACATATCCTAACACACATATCATAACACATACACTAGAATATATCCTATTCTCAACATATCCTAACACATATCCTAACACATACACTCTAACACACACTAGAACATATCATCATAACATATCTCAACATCCTAGAACATATCCTAAATACACACAATAACATATATCTCTATCTCTCATTCCTAACATAACACATCTCAACACATATCTCTAACACACAATTCTAACACACACACACTAGAATACATCCTATCTCTTAACAACATATCCTAACATACATATTTCCTAACACACACTAGAATATATCCTATCCATCTCTCTAACACATATCCTAACATACATCCTAACACACACTTAAACACATCCACTAGAATATATCATCAATTTCTAAACACATCTTAAACACACGACCTAACATATAACACTAGAACATATCCTATCTCTAACACATCCTAACACATATCCTAACTCTCTAACATACTCTAAACACACACTAGAATACATCTCATCTCTTAACATATCCTAACACATATCCTAACACACACTAGAACACATCCTATCTCTAACATATCCTAACACACATCCTAACACACACACTAGAATACATCCTATCTCAACACATCCTAACACACATCCTAACACACACTTTCTAATAAATACACACTAGAACACATCCCATCTCAACATATCCTAACACACATCCTAACACACACACCTAGAATACATCCTCCATTCCTATCCTAACACATCCTAACACACATTCCTAACACACACTAGAACACATCCTATCTCTAACACATCCTAAACACACAAATACATATCAGAATACATCTCTATCTCAAACATATCCTAACACATCCTATAAAACACAGACTAACACATACAGAACACATTCTAACACATCCTAACACACATCCTAACATACACACTAGAACACATCCTATCTCACATATCTCAACACATCCTAACACACATCCTAACACACACCAACACTAACACATCACACTAGAACACATCCCATTCTACACAAACACATCCTAACACACACATCCTAAACACCTAGAACACATCCTATTTCAACACATCCTAACACACACATCCTATCTCAACACATCCTAACACACATCCTAACACACACCCTAACACACACACTAGAACACATCCCATCTCAACACATCCTAACACACATCCTAACACACACACTAGAACACATCCCATCTCAACATATCCTAACACATCCTAACACACACACCTCTAACACACACACTAGAACACATCCCATCTCAACACATCCTAACACACACCCTAACACACACACCAGAACACATCCCATCTAACAATCACATCCCAACACACATCCCAACACACACCAGAACACATCCCATCTCTCAACACATCCTCTAACACACATCCAGAACACACACACCAGAACACATCATCCTATCTCAACACATCCCAACACACACCCTAACACACACACTAGAACACATCCCATCTCTAACACATCCTAACACACATCCCAACAACACACACACACCAGAACATCCCATCTCATCCTAACACACACCCAACACACACCAACACATCACTAACACACACAACACACTAGAATACACACACCAGAACACATCCTATACATCCTAACACATCCCAACACACATCCTAACACACACTCCCAACACACACACAGAACACATCCCATCTCAACACACATCCCAACACACATCCCAACACACACCAGAACACATCCCACCTCAACACATCCCAACACACACCCAACACACACACACACCTAACACACACACCAGAACACATCCCATCTCAACACATCCCAAACACACACCAGAATACAACACACACCAGAACACATCCCATCTCAACACATCCCAACACACATCCCAACACACACCCAAACACACACCCCAAAACACATCCCATCTCAACACATCCCAACAACACACACACCAGAACACATCCCATCTCAACACATCCCAACACACATCCCCACACACACACACACCAGAACACATCCCATCTCAACACATCCCAACACACACATCTAAACACACACACCAACACACATCCCAAGAAATATCCCTAACACACATCCCAACACACACCAGAACACATCCCATTCTCAACACATCCCAACACACACCAGAACACACACACCAGAACACATCCCATCTCAACACATCCCTAACACACACCAGATACACACACATATCTCAACACATACCCAAATACACACCCCAAACACATATCCTAACATACACACACTCAGAACACATACATCTCATATCTCTAACATATCTCTAAAACACATATCCTAAATATATCTCTAACACATATACTAGAATATATCCTATTCTCTAACATATCTCTAACATATATCTCTAACACACACATTAGAACACATACATTCTAACACATATTCTAAACATATTTCTAAATACATACTTAAACACACACTAGAATACATCTCTATCTCTAACATATCTCTAACATATATCCTAAAACATACAATTAGAATATATCCTATCTCTAACATATCTCTAACACATATCCTAACACATATATATCCTAACACATACTAGAATATATCCTATCTCTAACATATCCTAACACATATCTCTAACACACAATTCTAAATACACACCTATTCTACATATCTCTATACATATCTATTCTAACACATATCCTAACATACACTAGAACATATTCTAACATATCTAAACATACACACTAGAATACATACTCCTATCTTCTAACATATCTCTAAACATATCCTAACACACATACTTCTAACACACACTAGAACATATCCTATCTCTAATATATCTCTAACACATCCTAACATAACACAACACACACTAGAACATATCCATTCTCAAACATATCCTAACACATACATCCTAACATAGACTAAATACACTAACATATACTAGAATATATCCTATTCTAAATATATCTCAAATATATCCTAACATACACTAGAACACATCTGTAGAATATATCCTATCTCTAACACATATCCTAATCACATATCCTAACATACACACATTAGAATACATCTCTATTCTTTAACATATCCTCTCTAAATACACATCCTAACATACACTAGAATATATCCTATTCTTAACATATCCTAACACATATCCTAACATAACACACTAGAACATATCCTATCTCTAACACATCTCTAACATATCCTAACACATACTACAATATCCTAACACATACTAGAATACATCCTATCTAAACATATCCTAAATACATACTCCTAACACACACTAGAACACATCTCTATCTCTCAACATATCCTAACACATATCCTAACATCATACCTAGAACACATCCTAACATATCTCTAAACATATCCTATACATAATTCTAACACATCCTAAATACATACACTAGAACATATCCTATTCTAACATATCCTAACTTACATATATATCCTAACACACACTTCCTAACACATACTAGAACACATCCTATCTCTCAACATATCCTAACACACATCCTAACACACATACTAGAAGAACATATCCTATTCTAACACATCCTAAACACATATCCTAACACACACATACTAGAATACATCACATCCTACATATCCTAACATACATCCTAACACATACTACTAACATACACTTAGAACATATCCTATCTCTAACATATCCTAACACATATCCTAACACACATTCTAACACACTAGAACATATCCTATCTCTCAACATATCCTAACACACATCCTAACACACACACTAGAACATATCCTATCTCAATACATATCCTAACACATATCCTAACACACACTAGAACATATCCTATCTCTCACATATCCTAACATATCCTAACACACACCCTAAATACACACTAGAATACATCCTATCTCTTTAAACACATCCTAACACATATCCTAATTAACATATATCCTAACATACACACTAGAACATATCCTATCTCTAACATATCCTAACACACATCCTAACACACACCTAGAACATATACACATTCCTACATCCTATCTCTAACATATCCTAACACACACACCTAACACACACACTAGAACACATCCTATCTCTAACACATCCTAACACACATCCTAACACACACTAACACACACATACACTAGAACACATCCTATCTCTAAACACATCCTAACACACATCCTAACACACACTAGAACACATCCTATCTCAACACATCCTAACACACATCCTAAATACACAACATCTAACATACACACCTAGAATATATCCTATCTCAACATCCTATCACAACACACATCTCTAAACACACACTAGAACACATCCTATCTCTAACACATCCTAACACACACTAACACACACACTAGAACACATCCCATTCTCACAACACACATCCTAACATACACATCCTAAACACAATACATTAGAACACATCCATCTCTAAACACATCCTAACACACATCCTAACACACACTAGAACACATCCTATCTCAACACATCCTAACACACATCCTAACACCATTACCACTAGAACACATCCTAACACACACATCCTAACACACCTACACACTAGAACACATCCTAACACACACATCCTAACATACATCCTATCTCTAACACATCCTAACACACATCCTAAAACACACATCCTAACACACACCAGAACACATCCCATCATCTCAACACATCCCCTCTAACACACATCCTAACATACACATAACACACTAGAACACATCCCATCTCAACACATCCTAACACACACCTCTAACACACACTAGAACACATCCTATCTCTCAACACATCCTCCTACACACACACCCTAACACACACTAGAACACATCCTATCTCAACACATCCTAACACACATCCCAACACACACCCTAACACATCACTATCTCAACACATCCTAAACACATCCTAACACACGTCCTAACACACACAGAACACATCCCATCTCAACACATCCCAACACACACCCCAACACACACACCAGAACACATCCCATCTCAACACATCCCAACACACATCCCAACACACACCCCAACAAACACACCAGAACACATCCCATCTCAACACATCACAACACACACCCCAACACACACCAGAACACATCCCATCTCAACACATCCCAACACACATCCCAACACACACCAGAACACATCCCATCTCAACACATCCCAACACACACACAAGAACACATCTCATCTCAACACATCCCAACACACATCCCAACACACACCCCAACACATACCAGAACACATCCCATCTCAACACATCCCAACACACATCCCAACACACACACCAGAACACATCCCAACACACACCCCAACACACACACCAGAACACATCCCAACACACACCCCAACACACACCCAACACACACCAGAACACATCCCATCTCAACACATCCCAACACACATCCCAACACACACCAGAACACATCCCATCTCAACACATCCCAACACACACCCCAACACACACCCAGAACACATCCCATCTCAACACATCCCAACACACATCCCAACACACACCCCAACACACACCAGAACACATCCCATCTCAACACATCCCAACACACATCCCAACACACACCCCCCACACACACCAGAACACATCCCATCTCAACACATCCCAACACACATCCCAACACACACCAGAACACATCCCATCTCAACACATCCCAACACACATCCCAACACACACCCCAACACTGGTGCGCACTCGATTATTTACAGATTTCGGCATAAAGCGTAACCCACTCACTCACACACTTTTACGTCACAGCTGCTTGTCTCATTTTCAAACTCCTTAGTGTGAGTGAGTGAGTTGACATTTAAAGTCACATCTAATATTTCAGCCATTTCATGTGGATAGTGTGCTGGTTGTATTAATTTGAAACTACAGATATATATATTATATATATATACATATATATATATATATATATATATATATATATATATATATATATATATATATATACATGTCGACAATGGACAGTAAAATAACTAGAATATCACATAGTTACATGCAACGCTAGTAAATACAGCTATAAAACAATATTTCATTCACGACGTAGCACAAAAAAGGGTGATAGATCAGGATACTAGGACCATGGGGACTTCTTACAGAACTTTTTGTCACCTGCATGGACCTTAGCAGGATTTTATACCCATCTTTGTTGATTCTCGACAACCCAAGTCATAAAATGGAAAAAGACACGTATGGGTTTTGTGGAGTGTTCGTGGGTGGGGAAGGGGATGAGGGGTGGGGAGATTGTCAGGTTGCAACACACTCCTTAAGTGTACAGGCTTTGAAGAACAGACGAAATATATTATTCTACCGACAACGTGACAGCAATGTTTTGGGTGTAGTACTCCTTCCCATGTCGTAGGGGCGCTAGGGTAGCTCTAGTGGTTATAGCGTTCGCCCGACAACCCAATGTGTGAAGCTCATTTCGGTGTCCCCGCCGTGATATTACTGGAATATTGTAGAAACTCACTCACTCACTCACCTACCTGACACTAGAAGTGCTCCATATGTCTCAGCCCTATTCCACTCAAGCCAAATCATCTCTTCACCACACTGCGTATATATGTTGTGTTTGTTTCATCTTCCAGTGTCAAATAAACAACAGTACCTCGAGAAGATAAACGTATCCTGCCCCACCTGTTACATCCGTCAGTAACACACAAGTCAATTGGAAAACACGTTAAAATATGCAATGTAAATATATGTCATTATTATGTCAAATTTGGAAATATCCTACAAATATCCACATTGAACCTTTCCGAAAAAGCCTTACTGATGAAACCTTTCGCAGCTTATAAACAAGAGTCACACGACCTCCTTACGAAGCGGAAAGACCTTTATTTTATCCTACCCCTCAGCTCAAATTTCCTGGATGTAATTTTGTCAATTTCAAGAAGCACGCACGGTGCCCAACCTTTCCTTGTCCTGGTGAGTTACATATCACCATTAGATTTTAATTTGATGATTTCACTATTTCTTCGTGATAGTTGCTTCCGTTATACATCTTCTAGGAATATGAAGGAAGTCGTGGCTGTATTAATTGCTATTTGAGATACGTTTGCTCGAATCAGTAACATGCATCGCTCTGGAATCTCAGCAATACTCCTGCTACATTACTGGACGTGGATTACACAACCCAGGGTGGGCAGTATGCGCATTGATGTACGCAATTGGGATACGATGACTTGTGTCAACCAAGTTGTCGAGCCTGACTACCTGAACCCTGTGTCGCCTCTGATGAAAAGCATGGGTTGATGAACACCACCTCTGACTTCTTTCGAGACAGTGATGCATGTGTGTGAATGATGTGTCCTGGCTGGTTACACAGTGATGCATGTGTGAATGATGTATCCTGGCTGGTTACACAGTGATGCATCTGTGAATGATGTATCCTGGTTGGTTACACAGTGATGCATGTGTGAATGATGTATCCTGGCTGGTTTACACAGTGATGCATGTGTGAATGATGTATCCTGGCTGGTTACACAGTGATGCATGTGTGAATGATGTATCCTGGCTGGTGACAAAGTGATGCATGTGTGAATGATGTATCCTGGCTGGTTACACAGTGATGCATGTGTGAATGATGTATCCTGGCTGGTTTCACAGTGATGCATGTGTGAATGATGTATCCTGGCTGGTTATAAAGTGATGGTTTAGGCATGGACATCAAAACACAATACCTTAGTGCTACAGGACATCACACTCTATGCCTTAGTGCTACAGAACATCACACACAATGCCTTAGTGCTACAGGACATCACACGCTATGCACTTAGTGCTACTACGACATCACACACAATGCCTTAGTGCTACAGGACATCGCACGCTATGCTTAGTGCTACAGGACATCGCACTCTTTGCTTCGTGTTACATGACATCACACGCTACGCTTAGTGCTACATGACATCACACACAATGCCTTAGTGCTACATGACATCACACGCTATGCCTTAAGTGCTTCCACAGGACATCATACGCTATGCCTTGAGTGCTACATGACATCACACACAATGCCTTAGTGTTACAGGACATCGTACACAATGCCTTAGTGCTACAGGGACATCACACGCTATGCTTAGTGCTACATGACATCAAACGCTATGCTTAGTGCTACAGGGACATCGCACACAGTGTCTTAGTGCTACAGGACATAACACACAATGCCTTAGTGCTACAGAACATCACACACAATGCCTTGGTTCCAGAGGACAACGCACTCTATGCCTTAGTGCTAGCGCTGGACATCACACGCTATGCTTAGTGCTACATGACATCACACGCCTTGCACCTAGTACTACAGGACATCACACGCTATGTTTAGTGCTACAGGACATCACACGTTATGCCTACTGCTACAGGACATCACACGCTATGCTTAGCGCTACAGGACATCGCACACTATGCTTAGTGCTACATGACATCCCACGCTATGCTTAATGCTACAGGACATCACACACAATGCCTTAGTGCTACAGGACATCGCATCGCTATGCCTACTGCTACAGGACATCACACGCTATGCTTAGCGCTACAGGACATCGCACACTATGCCTTAGTGCTACAAGACATCACACACAATGCCTTAGTGCTACAACACATCACACACAATGACTTAATGCTACAACACATCACACAAATGACTTAATGCTACAGGACATCGCACTCTATGCTTAGTGCTACAGGACATAACACACAATGCCTTAGTGCTACAACACATCACACTCTATGCCTTAGTGCTACAGGAAATCACACACTATGCCTTAGTGCTACAGGACATCACACACAATACCGTAGTGCTACAGGACATAACACACGATGCCTTAGTGCTACAGGACATAACACACTATGCCTTAGTGCTACAACACATCACACTCTATACCTTAGTGCTACAGGACATCACACACTTTGCCTTAGTGCTACAGGACATGACACTCTATACCTTAGTGCTACAGGACATCACACACTATGCCTTAGTGCTGCAGAACATCACACACTATGCCTTAGTGCTACAGGACATCATTACAGACAATGCCTTAGTGCTAGAAGACATCATAGACAATGCCTTGGTGCTACAACACATCACACTCTATGCCTTAGTGCTACAGGACATCACACACTATACCATAGTGCTACAGGACATCACACACTATGCCTTAGTGCTACAGGACATCACACGAAATGCCTTAGTGCTGGGACATAACACACACTATGCCTTAATGCTGGGACATCACACACTATGCCTTAGTGCTACAGGACATCACAGACAATGCCTTACTGCTACAGGACATCACACACAAATGCCTTAGTGCTACAGGACATCACAAACAATGCCTTAATGCTACAGGACATCGCACTCTATGCTTAGTGCTACAGGACATCGCACGCTATGCTTTAGTGCTACAGGACATCACACACAATGCCTAAGTGCTACAGGACGCATAACACACTATGCCTTAGTGCTACATGACATCACACATAATGCCTTAGTGCTAGAGGACATCACGCGCTATGCCTTAGTGCTACAGGACATCACCACAATGCCTAAATGCTTCAGGACATAACACATTCTTAGCCTTAGTGCTTCAGGACATCGCACTCTATGCTTAGTGCTACAGGACATCACACGCTATGCGTTAGTGGAGTACAGGACTTCGCACGCTATGCCTACTGCTACATCACATCCCACGCTTTGCTTAGTGCTTTACAGGACATCACCAGACAATGCCTAAGTGCTACATGACGTCACACGCTATGCTTAGTGCTACAGGACATAACACATTATGCTTAGGGTTACAGGACATCGCACTCTATGCCTTAGTGCAACAGAACATCACACACAATGCCTTAGTGCTACAGGACATAACACACAATGTCTTAATAAAATGCTACAGGACATCGCACTCTATGCTTAGTGCTACAGGACATAACACACTTTGCCCTTTAGTGCTACAACACATCACACTCTATGCCTTAGTGCTACAGGACATCACACACTATGCCTTAGAGTGCTACAGGACA